>NW_025955716.1:0-13228 GCF_022376445.1 Fomitopsis serialis
TAAGAAAGGACTTACTTATTGAGAATGGATTACGTAATGACAGTGCGATACATGTAGGGGTAGTCGGTTGCAGAACATGTAGTGGGGTCGGCGCCGAAATATATGTAGTGTGGGCAATGAGAGTGTATGTAGTGGTATTGTGAAAGTGTATGTAGTGGGTGCCGAACATATGTAGGGGTGTTTCCGATTCATGTAGGGGGGATTCATTTTTGCATCAAACGGTACGCCATAGGATGGAGGGCATATACCTCATCGCCAAAGTGCAGGTCGCAGATCTCACATTATCAAGCGTTGTATGTCTCATCTTTCTTATCTTGCACGTCTTTCTAAGTTGCACTCTTTCTGGTACAACTTTCGTCCTGGGTTGCCATAGCTTTCTTTCTATTTGACATCTTCAATTCCCTCGCCACGTCATGCAGCGGTGCTATTGGCCGAAAAGACATGCATCAGCGAAGGAAAGATAATGCGTAGGCAATACAAGAAGTACGTACTGTCTCGACCAGACAGTTGGACCGCATGTCTATTTCGGTCACTATCTTCACCCTTCAACGTATTTGGCTTTACTACATACATTGTACATCACTGACGGATATTCGTGCCCGCATATGCAGGTACATAAAATATAATACACTGTTTACCCACCGCAGAATAGCGTACACACTCGCTTTGCTACTGTACCGACGTGCTGACGAGACGAGACCGCGAGGTCAAAGCCGAGAGAGAGAGAAACTGAGTAGACGGAAATGGGATGAAACGAGTCGAGCGCCAGACGTGAAGAGCCAACACCGGTGCGAGGCAGACGAGCAGATGATTGGGGTTGGAATGACGGACGGAGTAAAGGGGACAGAATGAGTCCGAGTCGAGGGACACTGAGTCGAGAGAACGAATGAACTGCAAATAGAAGGCTTGAGCAATGGAGACGCGCAACAATGTGCATCGGACAGCTGAACAACATGGCATAAGCACGACTACTAGATGATAACATGAGCAGAAGAAGGTACTATATACACTCACCGAGATTCAAGCAGAGGAGGCGGCAGAGTTCTGGCGTTGAAGTTGAAGGCGGGCTGCGTGCTGTTCCTGCAGCTTGGTGACTGTCGAGGGGCCATTCCGTGAGATCGCGGCAGTCGAATTCTAGACGCCTGGCCGCTTGATACTGAAGACGTTCCTGTCGCAGACATCAGTATGAACCACACAGTATACATGGCACTTATTCCACCATGCGTGATATTATCTCGCCACGCCTTGTCTCGAAGAGACTTTATGTTCGCCCAGAATGCGGCACCGATGAAGTTCTCATCGTCTCGGGCCTTGTACAGAACATTAAGCGGCGGGTGAATGCTGTTCAGTCGACGCTCACCAGAAGGTCAGTGTAGGGCGCGGTCGCGGTCAGCGGAGGGAAGCGTCGTCATCGCGGCAACCTCGACTGACTGGGACTCGAAGGTGATCCTCCAGGGAGGGAAGCGTAGTGACGGACACAATCCGCTATGGACAGTTTGAGGTTGAAAGGTGGCGAGCATGCGTGCGTGCCGGGAGAAGAGGAAACACGGGAGCGCGAGTCCACGAGTCACGGATCTTGACGATAGTCACTGAAGCTGGGGCCTGGGATGTCAGTGACAGTGACTCGTGAGCTTGCTGTTGTTGCCTGCCCGCGCTCACCCTCATGCTGGCTCGCCCGCCTCCTCGTCCGCCCAGCCGCCTCCTCGCCTGCCTTCTCGTCCGCTCTCCCCCGACCTATCGCCTGTTCACCTGCTCGCCCGCTCATTGCCCGGCCGCTTGTTCTTATTTGCCCATCCACACTCGCATTCTCGCCAGCTCGTCCGTGGCCTTCTCACCCGCTCGTCAGTAGCCTTCAAGTTCTCGCCCGTTCCTACCTGCCCGCTCGTCCTTGTCCTTCTGCTAGCGAGCCGACTTGCATGCTTGCTTACCCACTTGCCTATGCCACCCATGCAACGCTGTAAGCCGCGCAGACCCGTGCCACACCCATACCCGTTGCGGCGGGTTTGTGCCTCAGCAGGTATAAGTACGGGTAGAGCACAGGACTCGGATACTCACGAATATTCCCGTATCGACTTCATTGAAAACTAGCACGATGTGTATATGCGCCAGGAGCAGCAACCCCAGCGCAAGTGAGCAAGCAAGAAGGGCAAGAAGAGTGACGAGAGCGGGCGAGAGAACGGGCAGGCAAGACCCGCGGGGGCGCGAGAGTGGCGATGATGGAGGAGATATTAGAAGGGATGGCAAGGACGAGGTACTTCGAGAAGAGGAGATTGTCAGAGTGTGTAAGTGAGACGATGGTGGTTATGGAAGAAGAAGTCGAGAGACGACGCAGCTCAAGACTGGCTATATGCGCACACGTGACCGCGTACAGTCGAGCACTGCGGCTGAGGCCCAGGACGCGGACTTCGATTTGCTGCTAAGTTACACCGTGCCATGAGGGTACCTCCCCATCCTTTACGCTGTTTTCATGCCCTCGTTCGCAACTGTCTGCATATTAGGCCCCGAGAGCGACTTTTGTGCCCGAAGGATGGCCTGAGTCTCGGAACAGCCTGTAGTATGTGCCTCGTCGCCGCTCTGAGCCTGCCTGCGCTGCCGCATAGGCCCGTACATGCCTGCAACTTCCCCGTTTCCGACCAAAATCTATTTTGGTAGGTCGGCAGATACCTCAGGAATGGTGTCGTACATGACTGGTACACGCCGCGCTGCCTGAAACGAATTCCTAATTGAATTTAGTTCGGAGATCGCGCTGACATGCTGACCTCAGTCACCACTAACTAGTCACACCTCGCCCGAGTCTGTACGAAAGGATCCTCTTAGTCTCTAGACAGATCACGCAGCTGCTCTCATTGTCTGCGCTCATCTTAAAAGCGGCACCAAGCGGCACCAATTCTCTGCGCATATCTTCGCAATTCTGGTAAGTTGTCGAATTACAATGGCATCTCGGAAAGCTGCTTATATCCAATCTCACCTCTTGTAGTCTTCGCGTTCTCTCCAGTTATCTCTGGAGCGAATACTAAATCTTACGAGGTGAGCAATACAACTCACCGCTTGTGAGATCATCATCCGGCACTTTTGCTGATGCTACTACACGTATATGCACCTAGCTATCTGCGGGCTGACATTCTTCAAGGATGGGTGTCCGGCGACGGGTCAAACCAGGAGATACAGTGGAGGGTGCCGACGCAATCCGGGAACATCATCTATCATGAAGTTCAACTCATGAAGCCGACACCTTTCCAGGAGAATGGAGGACAAGCGTCGGATGGTGCAATGTACATCGCGACGGAGCTGGTACATGAACTCATTCTGGGTCACGGACAATGTTAACTTCAATGGCAGGGACAACAAGGACGCAACGTCACTTGGCAGACTTGCCAAGACACCGTCTGCCGCGTAGAATTCGTAAAACTGGTCGCCTAAACGCAAATGACAATAATCAAACCTTTCGGGACATGGATGTGTAGGGGTGCTACATTCCGCTGCGTGCGTTGAGAGCTCATGCATGCCACAGTGACTGCCCGATCTTCCCCATCTCGGTCGACTTGGGAAGTGTCGCTTTTGTGGACTCACCCGTTGTCTGGGCGGTTGGCTATGTGCGCGATCCAAGCATCAGTTACACATTGTCTGGTAGCACGGCATCCCTCCGCCCGTACTACACAACACAGTATCCTACCACCGAAGAGGCCGTGAGTAATAACACAGGTTTGTTGGCTCATGTCGCTGAACTTCGCATATGTAGTTGGAGTTCTTCGTCCGATTTCAACAACTCGCTTACTCGGGCAATACCTCGATACGCAAGTTCGCCAAGCGGCTTCTAACATTTCGGCAGCGGTAAACTGTTCGACATGCTTTCGCTTGCCACTCGCCAGGTGTTTAGCTCTCTCGAAATAACGGCTCCCTATCAGTCGGACAACACGACTAGGATCTTCATGAGAGACATGGGCACCAGTCAGTAAGTCATGCTCAGCCCATGCAACTGCTTCGTATCTTACATGACAATTGACAGACGCGTCACTCCCGTGGAGAGATTGTACGCTGCACTACCCATGTTCTTGTATTACAACGCAACATTAGTCAAGCTACTCCTGGTACCGCTCCTTGAACAACAGAATACGTCGTTGGGTGCCTTTCCGTACGCATCGAAAGACCTCGGTAAACGCTCATCACACTTTTCCGACAACAGCGTGTTGATAGTCTAAGTAAGGTTCCCTGTTCCCGGATGTATCTGGCCCGAACCTGATATCCACAGAGGCAATTGAACGTGAGCATGCGTCGTCGTAGTAACGAGACGCCTGCTGACCAATGGTGACTGTAGAGTCGGGGAACATGCTCATCATTACACTCGCTCACGCCAAATATTCAAACGATACGTCGCTGCTCCATGGCTATGTGCGTGTTCGTCGTCGAGAATTGTGTGCTTAGCTTACTTCACATGCACGTAGTATTACTTGCTCAAGAATTGGGCAGAGTACCTGACGCAGCATGGGCAATTTCCTCCTCAGGGCCAGTACGTATCATGTTTTATGGTGCCCGAAAACAGCTCACCGAAAACTCTGTAGATTATCTGTCGACGACGGAAGTGACGCCACAAACTCGACCAACCTGGCAGTGAAGGGCATCCTTGCCATTCAAGCCATGGCGGAGATAAGTCAATTAGTTGGGGAGAGTGATGATTCTCAGCAGTTCAGCGTGAGTGATCTACCGTGTACTGGAACTTGGCAAGATCTTGGCATCCTTACGTGTTTTGGCACGTTCACAGAGCACAGCGTCCAACTTCATGAACACATGGCAATCGCTTGCCATATCGTCAGGAGGCGCCTCTGCGTCCGTGAATCCGACGTTGAACTCGACAGTTACAGGCGTCTGGTCTTTACCGTACAATCTCTACCCGCAGACCTGTTCGGATTCAATCTTTGAACGAGACAGTGAGTCATTGTGTTGTTTGCGGGAATGCCCTGTGCTGATTTCGCCACGCAGTGGCTTGACAAGCTTACTGTCATGTATGGACAGTGGATCCAACCTGACACCGGTAAGATCCCCTTCCGTCGCGTTCATATCGATTACTCAACGCTTTCCAGCCAACTATACGCATGGGTTGCCGATGCAGAGCAGTGCACAATCGCTTGGCAACGTAGGTGTGTCGATATCATATTGGAGTGATCATAACTCGGTTGACATGGAATTGCACAGCCTGGAATGCTTTCATCGCGGCTACCTGCACCAACGACACAGTCCGTGATCAGATTCTTGACGCGGTTTGGGAATATGCGGCGTTCAATGAGACATCGGCCCATTCGGCGCGGTGTACAATGTCGAATCTGGTGCCTACCAGGGTGGAACGACCAGGTTAGTCGTGCTCATTTTGTGCTAGAGAGCTGACGTCCAATCCGCGATATAGCCCCGCATTAGGAGGGCCTCTTCGCGCCGTTCCTGCGCAGGTGAGCTTGTAGTATATTGCAAGTATAGCCGTGCTACATCAGATGCGCAGCGGTACCGTGACCGTATCGCCCCCCAGTTACTCCATCACAAGCACTAGTGCTTCCGGCAGTGGCTCGCTCGATGTTGGTGCCATAGCGGGCGGCGTCGTCGGTGGTGTCGTCGGTTTAATTGCGCTCGCAGGACTCGGATTATGGCTACTGCGACGTCGTCGATACCGGAGGAACGCCGACCTCCTCGACACAACTGGTACAAGGACAGAACCCACGCCCTTCGATGCTGCGGCCCGCTTTCACAGCCCAAGCACCAGGTGTCATACTCACGGAAAAGCAGCGTCGGGAACTCGAATTGCCAAGGGAAGAAATACCTGTCCTGCCGTCAACCGGCTCGTCTTCCGCCATGCCAGTTGCAGAGCCTCCATCTGGGAGTACGACGGTCCCTACGACGGCGAATGGCGTGACTGTGGGGGATTTGCTGGGGCTGCGCTCGATGATCGAGGATCTGCGCAGAATCGTTATGCAGAACGTGCACATCGAGGCAGCCGAACCTTCGGACTTGGGGTGCGCCGCCCGAGTACTCGTGATGAGTTTAAGTAGTATCTATGTACTGGGATACGATTTTCGGCCTTGTTAGCATGACGAATTCATCAGTACACTGAGTATGTTTGGAGAGACTACTTCAAGTTGTAAGTAAGAGAGGGATTAGTAGCGAGTGTGGGGCGCAGCCCGTAGGGCTGCCCGACTCGAAACGTGTGCGCGGACCTGGGGGTAACGGGTGAGCGCTTGAGCTGCGAGGGCGGGTGGGGTAAACCGCAGCCCTGCGATTCCGTTGCCCCTACTGGGCCGCAGGGTAGACGCGTCGAGCCAAAAGAACCAATCTGTGTTTGTTGTTGCGGCGCGTGCTGCGTGAAAAGGGAGTGGAGGGTGGGCAAAGCGAGAGAGGAGGAGGAAGCTGGCAGCTGTAGCTGGGCTTTCAAGACGACCGAAGAAGTGAGCGCGCGAGAGGAGAACGATGCGCGCTTAATCTCCTCCTGCGTGATCATACCAAGCGAACTGACGCCTCCTCTACCACGGCGCTAGGCTAGGCTTCAAAGCTTCATACTACATTAAGTCACCTTGCGCCGTATCTAATAATAACACAAACACAAGTCTGAAGAAGATGCTCTGCACCTACGCAGAAGACGCGATAGCACCTGTCTTGATCAAGTCTGACCACACTCGCTCCGTCCACTCTACGCACGATCTCAGCTTCGACAGACCCTCGCTTACCGCCTTCACCAGCACCTCATCTTCGAACCCCTTCACTACAAGCTGCTCCGAACGAGCCGCCGCGCCTGCGTCTTCAGCTGCATCGTAATCCAACGCCAATCCGAGTCTCGGACGCTTCCCCGGCTGCCCCCTGCCCGTCTGCAGTCGCTCCGGTAACTGCATCGTACTTGAATGGGGGGACAAGGTTTCTACCGGGTGCGCTACTCGCTCAGCGACCGCCGCGAGCAACCGTTTCTGCAACAGCGCGAAGACCGGATCATGCGGCTGCAGCGTGCGGTCTACTGCGGCGCGCAACCTCGCTTCTTCGTCGGGGTCCAGGGCGTCTCCGCTCCCTGTGAACCTGCGGCGGACGCGGATGACTTCGTCCGCAAGGTTCACGAGCTTGGTTTCGCCCGAGCCTGGCTGCTCGTCGATCTCGGTTCGGAGTAGAGTCCAGAGCGCGCCATGAAGCTCTCCTGATCGCTTTCATCTGTGCTGGCCGGTCGGTGCAGCTGCTGCGTTGGAAGCCGTACGAGTGAGCGGAGGGTGGCGGCGATGACCAGCGCCTGCAGATAATTCTGTATGTACAGTAGGGTCGGGTAGACGAAGAAGAGCGGGGGTGGAGGGTGTTCGTCGGATTCGGTATGTCCGTCCGGCTTTCGTCATCCGCATCGCCTGGCATGGGTCTTGTCGGAAGCGGACAGGACACAGGGACGGCAAGCGCCAGAGCTTGCCCCAGGCGGTGTACCCATACTCGCTCCAGAAGTCCATCCGCTGGGACGTTGTCGCGTGTTTGCCGCTCCTCCAGCCAATGTCTCCAGCGCTCCTGTATCCGTTCCGGACGCCAAAGCGAGAAGACCACCTCCCTCTCCTGCTTGGCCGCCTGAACCATCAGCACCGCGCGCAGTTGTTTCTCGCTCATCGAGCCCACGACAAACTGCGAGAGGTCTTCCTTCATGAGCTCCGCGAGCTCCAGGATTGATCGCACAGTATCTACGACCAACCTTGCCATGTCTGGTATCGAGGCCAGAGACGGTAGGTCGTCGACGTTCCGTATGAGCGCGTCTATCTGTGCGTCTCTGATGGGCGCACAGCGGGAGCGCAGGCAAACGAGCAGTTCCCGGAAGTGTGTGAGAGCAGACCGGAGGGGGAAAGAGGTAGGCGAGAGCGGGCATGTCAGGATGAGGCGTATCGGATGGTTCGCGGGCATAAGGGGCTTGATGGCTTCGTGTATATCTTCGTACAATCGCCTGAGCCGCGGGATCTGCACGGCGGCGGAGGGATTGGATAGTGTCTCAGACACCTAACACAAACCCGGATGTTAGATCTGGGGCTTATGCCCACACCTCGTAGCGTACCTCGTCCCAGAACGCCTTGTGAACTACGTCTTGGATGCGGTCTTTGAGGTGAGGTAGCTCTCCGTCCGCTCCGCCATGGCCCATTGCTCCTGGCTTGGACATCACGGAGAGAAGCGACTTGCCGGGTGGAAGAACGCGATCCTGATCGGTGACCAGGAGGTGTAGGAAATAGCTATAATTTAGAACCTCCACTAGGCCGGTGGGCAGTATCGTCGTTACCCCGGCGGTCGGCGGGAATAACGGTGCCGATATCGGCGGAGGCGTTACAACAGAGTATCGTTGCGCACTTTGCTGAGCATTCGGCGATGATGCAAGGTTCTGTGGTGGCCCTTAGATATGTGCCATGAGATGAGCAATCAGACGACTCTGTTACTCCAGAAAAGTGATGACTTACATGTCCCACTCAGGCTAGTTCTCAATTGCTCGAGCAATTCTTCATCTTCTTGACTGGGCGCCCATACACCCGTCCGGGCCAACGTGTTGACATCAGCCTCGATAGCATGCCATGCAGTGGACCGCGCGTGTAGGTCATTGAGATCGACTTTCGAGAGAAGTGCGATCGCATCCTTCACGGTATCGTTCGCTGGATGCTCCCTGCCTAGTGCCTGCAATCGAGATACCAGGTTCTGCAACTGTTCGCTTAGTGAAGACATAACACAATTGTTACCTTTCGCAACTGAACGAACAACAGCCCAGAAGATGCCGACAAACAGGAAAGAGTTGGAAGTGCCTGAGTGAGACGCAGTACGACGGCAAACGTGTGAGGGGTTTGCAGCTAATTTCAGAACGATAGTCACTTGTGAACGCGCGCGACACATGATGACTAAGCGCTCCGCGCTTCGGGAAATCTGGGGAGGGCGGCGCTGGCTCCATCGCGTCTCTCGTCCGCGCCACACCCCACCCTGCGTCTTCTGCTCGACTGCACGCACACTGCACGGCTGCCAGGCAACGATCTATACCACGCCACCCGACGCGACTTTTTTTGGATGTAGGAAGGCTAGCATATAGACAATGAGCTCTTTTGTGGGTGTTGGGACAGATCGCCGGTTTCCATTGTAGCGAGCCATAGGAGAACTTGAAATACTAGTGGAAATTGGAATTGATTCTGAGACGATCGGACGGTACACGGGAAGCACTACGGTACACGGTCCCTGTAACGTGACCGCGGTATCCAAAGTGTATTCAGACAGCAGCAGTCCGGGGAAATCTGACCTGAGAGGACGAATACTGCAGAAGAGCGGTGCGATGGAGCCAGCGCCGCCCTCCCCAGATTTCCCGAAGCGCGGAGCGCTTAGTCATCATGTGTCGCGCGCGTTCACAAGTGACTATCGTTCTGAAATTAGCTGTGACGCAGAGCCGACTCGGAGGGTTCTGGGGGTGCCAGTGGCGCGATACTACATTCGTTTCTTATCTCAATACAGAGTTCATTAGTTAGCACTGTTATTGTCATTACATCATACTGTTATTGCCGTCTTACAGGACTTGTATAGGACTGTAACGGAGCGATGTATGGCGAGCAATACGATTCGACTCGAATTCGCCCGTAGCGACCGTCCGCCTCTATATACATGATTCCATCCTCGCCTGCTGGGTCCCCTCAGCTTGCTAATTTACACTCCACGACGGCGGAAGAAAACCACGCATTGCCATCCCTCACCAAGTCTGAGTCCAGGCGTAAGATTGCACCTACTTACAAGGAGTCCTCGTCCAGCAATCTCGCTCACTCAAGTTGATTGATTCTATGATCATCGGCGCAGGCACAGGTTTAGCACAGGTGCGGGCAAGTCACTCATGTTCGCGCTGCTCGTGATAGCAGCTGCCAGTGGGTTGACAAAATCCGAAGGACTCGTCCTGGTTGTGTGTCGACTCAAAACCCTGCAGTTAGATCAGTTAGATAGAACCAGTTGAATCGCTTTATGCTTACCTTACACTTGCAGTCTTGCATAGCCAGGCTCGCCGCTTGTGCCGGCGAGGCACCTCCGAGAAAGGCAGACCCAATCATGTTTCATGCCAAATGACATCCGGTCGTGTTGTAGTGAAAATCGTCATCAGCAAAAGCCACATACATGACAACATTGCCTGATACGTCGCGGTGAATTTCGATAGCGCGAAGTCTGTCGAGAGAGAGATGCCGTGTCAATCTTCGCCCAGGCGAGCTTGAGTTTATCGTCGTGGCAAGCCTTTCTCGATTCATTGACGAGGACACCAACAGCTTTACGTGTAATCACCAGCTCGAGCTGATGCGCTGCTCTCCATGCACCGACTCCAACCACGAGTCCAGAACCTGCGCGGGGACGGAGCGTTTGCCATCTGTGCATGTAAGCGATGTTACGTTGTGTTTGTTGTGCGACTAGCCGATGCCCGTGCTCCGCTACGGGTATGCGCTTTCGATTGCATACCTCTCAGTCAGATACATGATCTACGGCTTTGAGCGCATGGCGGGGCGACTACTCAAAAATCGTGAATGTTCTATTCTATGTAACTTGCAAGCGTAGGCGACTTCTGTAAGAGACTGATAGTTGAAAGGCCACTCAGCCGCCTCCCTTCGGAGTCGGCTTCGTGGCCCTGTGCCGGGCCGCGAAATATGCATCTACAGCGGTATATTGGAGGAATGCTTACTTACCAACTGCGATGAAGCTGGATGTCTCATCCTCACCTGTTTGCTGGCTCACGTTACTTTCGGGTGGTACTACTTGAATGTATCTGCCTTCGACCCCTGTCTCTCCGCACAGCAGTATGTAAGGGAGAGATGCCATTGATCAACAGCGGAATTTGGAAGATATTCAGATGTGCAGCGCACCTATGCCCATGGCTCCCGAGTGGCCACTCTCCGACTCCGACTCGTGGGTGTTATGCTTGCATCCTCGGCGTTGCCGCACGCCGTACCTGACATTCGCTCGTCCTTACTACTCGTCCTCGCGCCTCTCATCCCCTCATCCTCACCCATCTCTGCCAGCCATTCGCCCTTCCCTGCCTACTCGTTCCCGTCCGCGCCCGCTGTCTGCTGACCCTCCCTGTTCATAACTGAGCCCGCGCCGTGGTCCGCTTGTCGGCTGCGCTTCACGCGGGGCTTTGCCCTGCATGCTCGCTGAAGCTGAACATTCGCCCTCGCCCTCGCTGTGCGTGTCGTGGCACGGTTGTGTACCCGCTCGGGGCCTGCCTACGTGCGCGATCGTAGGCCGTGTCTGCGTGCAGTGAATGTTCGCTCAGTGCGCTCGCGGTAGACGTATACGCTGTCACCTACTCGCTCACTCGCTCGCCCTCCTGCTCTCCATCTACTCGCTTGCTTACCCGTCCGATTGCCCCTCCACACCTGCTCACCTGTCCGCCGGCTCGCCCACCTGCTCTGCGCGCGTGCGTCGGCCATGTCTGTGTGCCGGGCATCCGCCTGGCGCACTCGCGGTCGGCGTGCGCGTCGCGCTTCATGTCGCCACGGCGACTGCGCCTGCCCATTCTGTCTCTACGACTCCTTCGGCCATGCACCCGCCATCCGTTCGTCGGTCGTGTTTACGTGCTGGGCATTTGCTCAGCCGCCTCACGGTCGGCGTGTGCCTCTCGCTAGCTTGCTCGTCCGCCCGCCGCCCATTCGTCAGCCATGCCTGCATGCTTGCGATCGTCATGCGTCGGGCTGCACGTCGCCGCGTCGCCTGCAGTTAGCCCGCTCGCTCGCATGTGTCTGCACTCACCGTGACGGTGGTCTTCTCCATCGCTCCGCTCGGTGCACTCCTGTCACTCATTGTCTGCATCTTACCGCTGCCCTGCTGATCCGCGCCCTCCGATGTCAGAGTGAGAAATGAACATGAGGGTCGCGCGCGAGTCTAAGGGATAATGAGGAGGAGGAGGGATGAAGTACACTCCTCCTCCTCCTCGGAGCGCTTGAGAGGCTCGGGCATCGCTCGGGCGTCCGTCTCTCAGCCAATGAGAATGTCTCTAGCGTTTGTCTCTTGCTTCTTGTCTCGTCTTCTTGTCTCCAATGTTTGTCTTAGCGTTTGTCTCGCGTTCCCACGTTCACGCCTCTTGTAGAGTAGATATCGGGGTGTAAGTAGTACGAAAGCAAAAAAGCGTTGACGGAGGTTCAATGTTGTCCTTTGATGGTCTCGAGGTAGAGACTAAGTAGGCAAACCACTGGATGACGAGGACATCTCAATCAGGAAAGCACCTGCATCGGGACTCAAGATCTGAACGCGATTCCGATCAACTCGGAGAGCAGTCGAACTTTATCTGAGAATTAAATCCCACCTGTGGCGAACGACATTTGAGTCCACGTCCAAATGCGAGTTTGTGTTTAGTCTAAGCAGGTAATGTACTGTAATGCATATATAAGTACAGCATGAATCCACAGTCCACAGTCCACAGGGAGCGTCAAGCACAAGTCATGGTCACTCGCGCAGCTTCCCCTGCTCCCACCCGCCAAACTCGTCATCCGCATACGGCGGTGGGTTGTCCGTCCTCGCCAGTGTCGCATCCGACGACGTCGAGTCACGCCCGCCTTCCTCGTCCTCCTCGCCAAGGATCTGCGCCTCCTCACCCTCGCCCCTCGACCGCGCACTGGCGCTGCGATGGCGCGTCGGGCGCGGACTGTGCGGCCGTGCGCCATCCTCGTCGTCGCTCATGTCGCCAATCTGCCACACTTCCTCGGGCTCGGGCTCGTCGCCAGCCCGGAGCGCGTCCTGCTCGCTATCGTCGTCGTCGTCGCTTTTCCGGCCGTTGCCCCGTCGCGGTGTCCGCGATGACATGGCGACGGCGCCAGGAGGGCCAGCGGTTGTGGGTTTCTTCTCGGGCTTCTTGTAGGTCAAGAGGACGACACCGGAGATGAGGATTATCATGGACACAAAGATGAGGAACAGTGTCCATGGCTGATACGCGTCGACCTCGTCGTTGAAGATCTGGAGAAGCGTCAGAAGAGCTAGTAATAACGAGAAAATACGCGAGGCGTACCAAGGAGTTGAGGAAACCCGCAGCGGTGTACACACCGTAGAACACCGGCACGACAAGGGTAGAGTCGTACACCTTCAGTCCACGGTTTAGACAAATGATTTGCGACACGGCGGTGATGGCCAAAAATATGAACGTGAAGATGGTCGATGCGCGGCCAATCTGATTCCCGGCGTTCTGATGTGACACACTGCCTGAGATGACCTTCACCCTGCATACGACACAACGTTAGGTCAATCTCAGAGAGCGACA
>NW_025955717.1:0-13224 GCF_022376445.1 Fomitopsis serialis
AGTGCTGGGAACAGGCGATCGTCTCGTTCAGGCTGCCGTCGGTACTCGGTTTGGTCTGGTCATGAAGACCGCATGCGCCGCCGAAATGTTAGATGATTCAATTTAGTGGTTCTTGAGTGAGTGGCCTATGGGTCAGCGATGCATTAAGGACACAGAGCCGCGCGTTGCGACCGTCCGAGTCGTTGGTGTCTACGCGGAAGACATGATATGTACCATCTTGTAGCTATGCCTCTCGCACACTTGAATTAGTATTGATTTCTGGTCGTCACTGGCACTGAGCTCCTCATACTACAGTCGCAGCAATCAACAGATTCAATAGAATTTGTGATTGGAGATCACCGTTCCGCGGACTGCGTGACTGCAGTAGCGATAGCCTTGATAGGTGCTTCTATAAAACGTGATGTACTTATCTCTACTGGGTAACAGGGAAGGTCAACCACGGGTGTGATGTATGGAGTTGGTGAAGACCGTAAGCCGCGAAGGCAATCGTCTGGGAATGATAACTGAGGTGGTGGAGGGGTCGTGAACTAGTGTGATCTAACAGCCAAACGAGCGCTATCGCGTATACTGCAGACAATACAATATAGAGATTGTGGTGATACACGGCGAGACCGACCACATGGACGGCTGAGAGCACCCATTTTGACTTCGATATGGAACGCAAAAGAACGGGGATTGTGGGTACTCCGTTCTTCTAGTCGTCTGGATAATCTCGGATGTCCTCCATGACCTGTGCACAGACATAATGACGTTGTCAGATGAGTGCGACCTGCAGTCTGACAGGAAGGATCATACAGCGTGACATGTCCGATCAACAACAGACCACAAGAAGAATTGCCAGGGCACCCAATGGACGGAGTGAACATTCGTTGCAGGAGCCCTCGAGTCAAAGCATGAGGACACACTTGCATATGTCCCATACCTGGAGTGACGCAGTCAATTATCAGATACATAAGAGAAGAAAAATCCGTTACACTCGGATGACACCAATGAGCAGCGCTTTGAGCCCAGGTATTCGCTTGACACTCCATATCTTTTGGCCACTGGCCGGCTTGTCATCCTCGCAGCCAGCCCTACTATGCGCGGACTTGCTGCCGGGTAGAAATGCCTTCACATAATGGGAGGCGTCGATATCCCACACAAAGGCTGGCCCGAAGCATACTGCGACGACGAGCCAAGTCCTCAGAGTACAGAAGAAAAGTACAGCGGAAAGAAGGAGTGTTGAGATGACGAGCAACGCTTTAGCGACGTGGAAGACGAGCGTGGTGCGGCCAACAACGCCACGCGTGCTAGCGATGTCGACGAGCTCAAGGTAGTGGTCCAGCCCGATTGCGATGTAGTAATCTGACAGTATACAGATGAAAACCTAGCGATGTTAGTGAGAACGCGACAGATGATATATGAGCGAGCTCGACTCACGGGTCTGCAATCCAGAGTGTCGAATAACAGACACGACATGAACGACGACAGGGCGAGGCTCCCGGCAGCCAGGACGGCTGGGGTACTATATCGATGAGCTCGTGCCGCAGAGTGGCACTGGAGTCGATGTGAAGCATCGGGTGACGACTGTCGAACGTCTACTACCCGAGGGATGCTGGCTTAAATGTGGCTTCGGTCATTCACTCAGAACCCACTGTTAAGTTCCTGCGCTAGTATCTGTTAATGCAGTGGCTCGTAAGACTTGCACCAATCACTCTGAGATGCGAATGCAAAGCACTACACCTATTGAATACGGCTTTCACGCCCAACGATCTGCGCCCGCTGCCAAGGCCTGTCGTCCCTCCCTGCTAGCTTTAGTTTGATGTAAGAGAAGAAAGGTATACTCAGACTGATGAAGGACTTAACCAGCGCACAACCTCCGAATCCAGAGCGCACGAACGTGTGTTCACATCTCTGATTATTCTGTCAAATTGGTCGATTAGTGACTAGCAGTGTGCCACAAGGAGCCCAACGTCACCGTCTGTGTAGCCCTGATGATACGGCTGCAGTGAAGGCGCTGAAAAGGATGATCGTAGGCTCTTGTGATACATGTTCTCAGGCTGCAGACTACTGCGAACGCGCGGGCGACGCGCGGTGTAGGTGTCAAACGCCGAGACTCGTCCCGAGACATTGTGTCCTCTATGACGAGCTGGGAAGAGAGCTTGAAGGTCGAATCCAGAGGATTGTGGGAGGCGTGATAACCGACATGTACAGGCGAACACCGGACGGACATACGACGATTACTTACGGGATACGATGTCTCCCTAGACAGTAGACTCCTTATGTATGACCTCCACCACACACAGATTATCTCCTGCGGATTCGGGGTTTCTCCGGCGGTACTTAGTACCTGCGCCCGCCGTCGAATGTGAATGGCTCAGCTGCAGACTGAACATGTTTCAGGTCTGAATGGCAGTCAGTTCGCCCTTGGGTTTACCAATGCCATCAGACTGGTGCGTCGTCTAACACAGTCTGACCGTAACACGACTAAACCATAGACCATTAAACCATAGAGTTGCCGTAGTAGCAATGTGCTTGGAGTGGCTGATCCGGGCTGATCATGACCTCGAAATATGAGGATCTCTGACCCATATGCGCGCCTGGTCCTTCAGATCCCCACTTTCACTGACCCTGTCGGGCGGCTTACCCAGCGGCCCATCTACGTATACTCGTTCAGGCTACTGTCGATTAGTGTAGAGAACATGGGTGCATGTACTATACCGAAGGTGATAGAAGGAGACCGCCGCGCGATCTTATAGGCTGGTCAGTAGTGACCAGCCGAGGCCTGAGGCTACTGTGCGAGGTCTACACAGAAAAGAGTGGCAAAATTTTACAATAAAACGCATCAAGAAATAGTATTTGAGTCTCAAAACCGGCAGTCGGAAGGTCCTTCCTACACACGCGCACAGGCGAAGACATGATGTACATAGGATGTACACAGAACGCATCAATGAGTCGCAGACAATAAGCGCTACTTGTCAAAGTGCCTAATCACGTCGGTTTCGAGCATGACTCCGTTGTTCGCCGAACGCTGCGACCACTGCGGCCACTGCCAGCTGCGTTCGCTTCTGGCGAGAGGTTCAAGTCAGTCACTGACATCCATCTGTGAGCCCTGATCGAGACTCACGCCAAACCTTTCCGGGCTGAGACGTTGTGCATCGGCATCTCTTGTACACTGAACGCATCCGTACCGTGACTGCGTCCACCGCTACGGATATAGTGTCGAGCATTCAATCTTCACACGTCATTAGTACGGAGATGCACAAGCACTCATCCAAGAAGAAACGTACATCGCGAGGACGGAGTTCACATAAGCTGCGCACGCGTTGTCATGAGTGCGTCAATAAGCGAAGTGTTATGGCCGGCTGCTTACCTTTCCCGCCCGCGAAATGGAATATCGACCAGTAGAATACATCCTTGTCCGCAGCAATGTACTACGTCAAGGTTAGCCGGTTGTAACAGCAACGGTACATTGACCGTGGACGCACAGTAATTGCTTGGGCTGTCTGCATAGCACTGTGATTCGCTCAGTACTTCTGTATCTTCTAAATCAAGTATCACATACGCAGTTAACGCGCCCCGGTTGATGGCCCACGCCGTCAGCGTATTTATCAACGAATCAGTACTGTTGGGATGAGGGATTAGAATACCGTATAGACTCGTAGATGCTCGTGCACGCACTGTGAAAACATGGTCCGCTCTCTCTGCAGCAACCAAGACAGTGCAACAGTGATATAAATATCCGCAATGCAGGCCATCACCGGCTGCACCGTTGCTGGGACCACGGTCATTGTATAAACCGCTGGAATGGCGGGATTGTGAGCGCTGTACGGCAATCATCAACATGAGCACTTCGTCGTGTATTGCAATACGCACACTTCGTAGACGTTCTCTAGAGATACGATCTGTGTCAGCAGATGACGTAGGTCCATGCATGCCATACGCACCTATGCCGAAAGCTATAACATGCTCCTACGTGAGTGTGCTATCCATAGAGAGAAAGATGGCGACCAACCAAACGACACTAGTGAGATCGCCGTCTATCATGACACTGTTTCAGTTGAACGTTACTGAGGCGCGTTCGGGAAACTCACCACTACGGAAGTGATGAGGATCTTGTACGTCTTGCTCTTGATGACTGCATGACTTGATGAGTCTACTCTACCTTCGCCTGCCAATACTAGTGTACATACGTTTCCAGATGGTCATGGTATAATATCTGATCCCGAACGAGTTAAAGTCAGACTTTCCAGGTATGCAGTGTCACTCACATCTGTACCGTGAGGGTTACGATCGTCTGAAAACCCGTCAGCTACCGATCGACTGTCGCCCGGTTTCACGATGGACGCACCACAACAAGGTACTCGACCTGCGTTTACATTGTTAGATCAGGATCACACAGGTTGAAAGCGGAGGTCACTCACGACACCAGAGCTAGAGAGAGGTTCGTTAGCAACCTGGCGTGCCAGTCATAACAGAACACTTACTTTGGCATAGTGCCGAGCTTCAGCAAATTGGCGTGACCCGAGATGAGGAAATCCCAAATGAGCTAAAACCCTCGCGTTATGATAGGTGTTACAGCCCCGAGAAAGGAGTGACCATACCGCCACATCCAATATGGTCACCAGTGTGTCCAAGAGCCTGTCCAACCGTCGGATCCATGAGATGCCATTGCGCCGTCGAGAGAGTGACATACCACAAGAGCCACACCTGACAGAGGGTCAGTCAAAGATGCATGGGCAAGAAAGATACGACGTACAAAGGTCTTGAAGCCCCAGCGATCTTCCCGGTAATGGCGAGCATAATAAATGACTTGGGCAACGGTACAGCCATAGAATCTGCGAGAAGGTGAGCCCATGCAAGCATCTTCATGGTGTTCAACACCTACAGAGTCGAAAGCACGATACCAATGAAAAAGCAACCAAGGGTCGTGTCGAAAGCCGTCATGGCGGGCGGCCAGAAGCACGAATAAACAAGGGGGCAGTAGATGATACCTGTTGGGTGGGCAGCGCTCCGACGTCGGAATCAAGTTAAGGCCGGGGAGACGACGGTCGCGCTCCAATGGCGTTTCGCAGTGATAAGCTGATCGGGATCTACTAAGAAGTAAGTTATGCAGGGACAGGTAGAACGCGAGACATGAGGTACCGGCGAGTCTTCAAGGACAACGTCTGGCTATGTCCGCCCTCGCGATGCTTGCGATCGTTACGCAGACTCGGTTTTACGTCTGATCTAGCAGAGTCAAGGGGGAAATTTCGACCATGAAGCTGCAAAGCCACCTGTGCTTTTGATTGCATGACGCGACAAGGATGCATGATTTGATAGGATACGCACGGCGGGCATCAGCGTGCACCTGAGAGGTCATCGCCCTCATCACCGAGTCTGTCCATGTTCCACGTGAACGCCCGCGCTGACGCGCACCGCTTGGGGCGGAACTTCTGGATCATACACGTTCTGTGCGATGACAGAACATCACCTACTCCAAACTCTCCCCGTTCGTCCTTGTCTCGGTATGACAGATGGATCCCGCTCCATCGGCTTCTCATTGATCTCATAGTCCGACTCGTTGAACTTCTCTGGCGACGGACATCAGTTTGGATTGAAAGCGGAGATTCGGAGGACCTAGCCTGAGGGTGGTGCCATAGACTGTGGCAGAAGTACTCACCAATGATGGGACCCCGAGCTCAGCACCTCAACGTCTGTCATGACACTCGCAGTCACTAGTACAAAAATCACCTAGTATGCGACCGGTGATGATCCATGAGCCGTCCAATTGAGGTGATAAGCACGGGCGACTCGCATTGTGGCGTGTGGCCCCGGTGTGGCCCCTGATCCGGAGATCAATGAACTTGGCGCCCGCCAGCCACCGGAGCCTTCCTCCGAAGGAGGAGGAGGAGGGGATTCGGTGACGGACGTGGACCGGGGGTGTTCAGGCCGGGGTCGCAGTGCGCACCGGAGGATCACGCCGCCACGACTGTACCATGGCAAGTGCTTCAAATTTACAGTAAAGTGCGAAACAGGCTGAGGCTCGCAGTGCGACCTTAGGGTTGTACACAAATGCGAAGGCACAAGCTTCCGCACTAGCACCTGTGTGGCTCGGTTTTGCCACACTATTGGCACTAGGCCCACGATGTTGGAAACCCAGAGGAATCGTTGTTGTCATCAAGAATGTCACCGCTCAAACCTAAGATGCCGGTCTATCAGAATCAATTCATCATGAACACTTGCTAGTGCTATTGTTAGGCAATCTCGACGCAGCATATGCTTACAGACGGCAGCCGTCATCGGTCCCAGTGACCACTGACATCTAGCTCCTCATACTAGCACTATAGCTGGCAACCAACGAGTTCAATGGACTTTGAGATTGGAGATTACCGCTCCGCGAACAGCACAGAGTACAGTAACAACAACCTTGATTCAATGAGTGTTTATACAAAACAAGAAGTATCTCTACTGGGTAACAGGGAAGGTCAACCACGGGTGTGATGTGTGGAGTTGGTGAAGACCGTAAGCCGCGAAGGCAATCGTCTGTGAATGATAACTAAGATGGTAGAGGGATCGTGAACTAGTGTGATCTAAAAGCCAAACGAGCGCGATCGCGTATACAGCGGACAATATAATGTAGAGGTTATGGTGATACACGACGAGACCCACCACATGGACGACTGAGAGCACCCATTTTGACTTCGGTATGGAACGCAAAAGAACGGGAATTGTGGGTACTCCGTTCTTCAAGTCATCTGGATAGTCTCGGACGTCTTCCATGACCTGTGCACAGAAACGATAAAGTTGTCAGATGAGTACGACGGGCAGTCTGACAGGAAGTATCGTACAGCGTGACATGTCCGGTCAACGACAGACCACAAGAAGAACTGCCAGGGTACCCAGTGGAGGAAGTGAGCGTTGGTTGCGAGAGCCCTCGAGTTGGAGCAGGAGGACACAATCGCATATGTTCCATACCTGGAGCGACGCAGTCAGTCATCAGATACAAAAGACAACGGAAGAACCCTTACACTCGGATGACACCAATGAGCAGCGCTTTAAGCCCAGGTATTCGCTTGACGCTCCATACCTTCTGGGCAGCCGGCTTCACGTTGTCCTCCTCGCAGCCAGCCCCACGGGCGGACTTGCCGCCGGGAAGAAACGCCTTCACGTAGTAGGAGACGTCGATATCCCACACAAATGCTGGTCCGAAGCATACTGCAACGACGAGCCATGTCCTCGGAGGACAGAAGAAAAGTACAGCGGAAAGAAGGAGTGTTGAGATGACGAGCAACGCTTTAGCGACCTGGAAGACGATCGTGGTGTGGCCAACAGTGCCACGCGTGCTAGCGATGTCGACGAGTTCAAGGTAGTGGTCCAGCCCGATCGCGATGTAATCTGACAGTATACAGATTAAAATCTGGCGAGGTTGGTGAGAACGCCGCGACAGATATCATATGCGCAACTTGAAGCTCGACTCACAGGTCTCCAGTCCAGCGTGTCGAATAACAGGCACGACATGAACGCCGACAGGGCGAGGCTCCCGGCAGTCAGGACGGCTGGGGTGTCGATGAGCTCGTGCCGCAGAGCCGCAGAGTCGGTGTGCAGCATCGGGTGACGAATGTCGAACATGTACCCGAGTGATGCTGGCTTAAATATGGCTCCGGTCACTCACGCGGAATCAAGGTAGCAGCAACACGGTATCCACTATTTTCTGCGCTATCTGTCAATGCAGTGGCTCGTAACGCACGCACCGATCACTCCTATCGTCCCTCCCCGCTATGCTGTGGCTTGATCTAAGAGAAGAAAAGGTATACCCAGATTGATGAAGGAACCTCACCAGCGCAAGCAACGCGCGAGGGCAGCGCACAACCTTCGCAGCGCACAAACGTGTGTTTCCATCTCTGATCATCCTGTCAAGATAGATTAGTAGCAGTGCGCCGCGAGGCTCGGAGGCCGACCTCCGAGATGGGCTGCGAAGGATGATCGTGACCTCTTGATACATGTTCCGCAGACTACTGCGAGCGCGCGGTCGACGCGCGGTGTGGATGGTCGAGTCGAACGCCGAGACTCATCATGCATCACGTCCTCCACAACGATCTGAGAAGAGCCAAGGCCGGATTAGGAGGAGTAGGAGGGGGTCGTATCACTGACACAAACATACGACTATTACCTACTACGAAGTGGGATGTCTAGATCTCCCTCAGAGACAGTAGACTTCTGTTCGACGTCCACCACACACTACCGTTTGTCTCCTGCGGATTCGGGGTTCTCCGACGGTGCTTACCTGCACCCGCCGTCGAATGCAAATGGCTGCAGAATAAAAATGTTTCAGGTCTGAACATTCAGTTGACCCTTGGGTTTCCCAATGCCAGTGGCGTGCTTTCTAGCACTGTCTGACTCCAGAGTCTGCCCGTGACACGGCTAAAGGCCGCTAAACCATAGAGTTGCCGTAGAGCAGTGTGCTTGGAGTGACCTGGAGTGACTCGAAATCTGAGGATCTGACCCAGATCTGACCAGTGCCCCGTCATCCATACGCGCGCCTGGTTCTTTGATGGCATCTAAAACCAGATCCCCACTTTCAGTGGCGACAGCACCGGTGTCGGGCGGCCTTCCTGGCAGCGACCCAATTCCGTCCGTTCATGGCGGGGCTTCAATTCATTGTAGGCTCTGATGATCCATTATGATATAATCTTCCGCTTGCTCCGCGCCTGCTCTGCGAGCAACTTAGCAAGCGCGAAGCCATGACGCACCTTGAAGGGCCACTACATTCCTTCCTCGTCCTCCTAATAGCACTCATTCTCATCCCATTCCTTTCCTTGAAGCTATGGAATAATCGGCACTCTCGCAAACGCCTCCCGCCTGGGCCGACTGGCTTGCCTGTTATCGGCAACGCCCTCCAGATACCAGTCGAGCGAGCATGGCTCACCTTCGTGGAAATGGCGAAGACATACGGTGCGTACACCATGTCTACCCTAGCATGTGTATACTCACACAGACGTAGGCGACGTCATGCACTTCTCCGCCTTTGGTCGTTCCATTGTCATCTTGAACTCGCGGAAGGCCGTGTTCGACCTGCTCGAGAAACGGAGTGCTATATACTCTGATCGGCCGCGGAGTGTCCTCGCCGGGGAGATGTGAGTTGTCCGTTCTGTTATGTTGGTCTTGGTTCAGTCTGCTCATGTTCATTCGCTCCGCGTAGGATAGGTTATGCGGAGTTCACAGTAATGTGTCGGTACGGCAATCGACTGAAGGACAGCAGGAAGATCATCTCGTCGCTCATTTCGCCTCGGATTCTTCCGGAGATAAACGCTCTCCAGGAAGGTCAAGCCCAACTGCTCCTCCTCAGGCTCTTGAACGAACCCGACAAGTTCCTCACGCACATCCGGTGGTACGTCTCCGCGCCGCGCGTCATCACAGCGTCGCTCACTGCCCTCAGGTTCGCAATGAGCGTCGTCTGGAAGATCACGCACGGCTACGACATGGCCAATCTCGCCGACCCGCTCGCGCAGGTGGTTGAACAGATCAACCACGAGTTCGCAGAGGTGACTGCGCCGGGCAGCGCGTTCCTCGTCGATCTCCTGCCTTTCCGTTAGTGCACCTTGGGATCCCGAGTAGGTAGCTGCGCGCTAACGCGCCTGTCCTGCAGTGCGATACGTCCCCGACTGGGTCCCTGGCACCGGCTTCAAGAGACTTGCGAGACGTGCGCGCGCGAACCTCTTGCAGAGTCGCGACGAGCCGTATGACATGATCATGGATCAAGTGGTACGTGCACCTTCGAAGTCTCTGTAGCACTCCTGCTAACCGGCTCGCGTGCAGGACCGTGGCGTCGCCCCTCCCTCGTTCACCACGACAGTGATTACGCGTAACCCTAACCCTACCCCGGAGGAGGAAGATGTGCAGCGAATGACGACAAGTCATCTGCAGGCTGGTGAGTAGGAACGGGATCTGCGCTGTCTCGTTCTGACCGCCTTCTATCAACTCCTAGCTGGTGCCGAAACGGTGTGTCTTCGTTCTTTCGAGTCAAGTCTACAGCCCTTCTGACGCGCGTGGTAATCTCAGTCGATTGCAACGATCGAATCCTTTTTCTTCCTCGTGGCGCTCTTCCCTGACCTGCAGCGGCGTGCGCAGGCTGAGCTGGACGCGGTTCTCGGGTCTGGACGTCTCCCGAGGTGCAGCGACCGCAAGGACCTACCGTACACGGAGGCACTAGTGAAGGAAATCTACCGCTGGAACCCCGTTGGGCCGCTCGGTGCGTCTCAGTTGACCTGCATCTGACCAGTGCTCATGTACCCACGCGTGTATACTAGGTGTACCGCACAGCGTGATGGAAGACGACGAGTACGACGGTTACACGATACCGAACGGCGCGACGATTATCGCGAATACCTGGTGAGAAGGTTTCGTAGGCTCATACTTGCGACCCAGGTCTAACTAATTGCAGGGCAATCATGCACGACGCGTCTCTATACCCGGATCCCCATCTGCCGTTGCCGGAGCGATACCTCAAGCCGGCAGAGAAGAAGCTTCAGAAAGGCGAAGCTGAGACTGAAACGGAAGTATTGAACCCCGACCCTCGCACGTTCGCATTCGGGTACGGACGCAGGTGCGCGTCGTTGATCCAGATACGCTTCTCTCGTGCGAGTGCTAATGCGCACGGCGTGCCTACAGGGCGTGCCCCGGTAAGATCATTGCAGATGACACGCTCTTTATCCTCGTCGCGACCGTCCTCGCAGCCTTCAACATCTCAGACGCGGTCACTACGGACGGCAAACCGGCGACGACAAGCACGGAATACTCGGGCAGCCTCATTAGGTGTGTTGCCCGGCAGTTTTCATCCAATCTTTGCCGGTGAGCGAACCGGTGCTCATATGACCCACAGTCGACCCCCGGAATTCCGCTGCAAGATCAAGCCAAGGTCGAAGGCGATGGAACAGCTCATTGCTACGATCGGTCTGCATGCCTGATGTAGACTTGGTCTAGTTGAGACCGGCTGGTACTGAGTTCGATAAAGACATCTAGTTAATTTATGTTACCATATAGTATTGAACTGAATCCCGCTAAGGTTCGGTGCTAGGCGACCTCCTTTTGACCTCCGGAGGCCCGTGTGGACTAGCGGCGAACGTTGAACCGCGTGAGTCCCTTGACAGATGTTCGATTCACGCTCGAAAGATTTCGCAGATGCGACTGATTTCTGTGAATGGCTGCTGATGCATTTGACTGGAACATTTGCGCGCGAGTCGGAAGAGGTGCGCAGCGAACGCGCGAGCTCACAGTGCGCTAAGTAGAGGAACTTGACAGGATGTTATAACTAGCTCGCACCGCCAATATTGTAGCGAGAAGTCCCATTCGAAACACGTTTCTATCAAGTATGCGTTGATCGTAATACTTAGCGCTCACTGCGCATGCGCACCACTGGCATTCTGTCTGATCAGCGGAAAGACTGGTCGCGTATTTACTCATCCCTGTGGACGCACCCACCACACGCTCCGAGCTTCCTTCTCCTCCGCGATCGCCAGAGATCCCAGTTCCTGATCAGTTCCGGCTGTCATGGCGGCGTTCATGATCACGAAGTTTGATGCCTACGTAGTAGCAGATTCATATCGGGAGAAGTCCAGTGCCCGAATTGACCGCGACGTCTCCGAGAAGTCGAGGGAGTCGGTCTACAGGCTAGCGTGATGCCGCCGGTTACATTCAAGTTCGGGCTGCGGGCTCGGGGACCAGTGAGAGAGACTAGTACCGTTCAGGTAAATATTAAGGCACTTGTGTGATTATTTCTTGCAGCGGCATGCGTCACGCGTCGTGCCTTGTCTGTGATCGCACGGACGAGCAACCAGGCTGATATGGATCGACGAGAGCAACAATAAGCCTGTAAGCACGAGCGAGGTCATTCACCTATGACATCCCGAGTCAGTGCCAGTGACCAAGTTGCTCCCAACTGCAGTATTGTTCCTGTCACTATCCAACCATTGAAACTCAGGATACTAGTACACCTCCACATTGCCGATAGCATTGATAGACAGTCCATACTACGAGCATCACAGCGGTGCGGGAGCCCCTTTTTGGATAAGCTGAGCTACAAATGACAGCGGACTTGCCTTTCATGCACTGTTCGAAGTTCATTCGATCAAGCGATCATCACTTCCCCCTCAATCACGGCTTCCATTCTCCATGCGGACGGTCTGCAAAACGTGCGCCTCCACCTCGCAGTGCAAGGCATAGTACATCGCATCACATCCCAGGCTGCTAGGCTGAAGTTGTGCCTGTCCACGGTCCCGTCATCTGTACTAGCCCTGCTGTTCCGGATCTGATTTCGTCGAGACTGTCCATGTCCATGCATGATGCTGAAGTCCGTCAGCGACATGCGCCAAGGCCGGGCACAACGCTGCCGAACACGGATATCTCAGCTCCGAATCGGATCGGAGAGATGTGATCATGATGGAAGGTCAACCCTGCGGCGGAACGCCGCCAGCACACTGGAACCTGATCTGTCAGGTTGACTGACTGACCTGGCAGTAATGGGCAGATCGCAATGATTCCTGCTTCCGAGTCCACTCACAATCCAATCAAGTCGAACCCCCAACTGCTTTTACTGTGACCTTTCTGCGGCGCTATCTCTGTAACACGCCGACCTTTGCTTGAACGCTACTAGAGTAACTCAATTGCGTCGGTCATCGGTATCGTGCCATTGAACACGACAATCGCGCTGCTTCGTTACTACCTGGTCGTCGCCAACTGCTCATGGTCTCTCGTCTTCGAAACAGTTGCAGCCAGAGTCTACGCCACCCCGTTGCTGCGGCGCTCCTACAATAGACCGCAATCGCACTGGAAGTCGTATGACTATGTCATCATTGGTGGAGGCACGTAGTCTTGATGTGAGGCTTACTTTCGCGCCAAACGATGACAATGTCCTTTTAGGCACGGCCGGTTGCGTCCTCGCCTCTAGGTTGTCGGAGGACCCGAACGTCACCGTGCTTGTATTGGAGGCAGGCCCGAGGTGAGCAGCGTGTGTTTGTGTCTGACACGACGAGTCTCCTCATGTCGCAAATCGTGCAGTCATGAAAGCCAGCTAATGAGTCGTATACCCCTCGGGTTTTCCAAGTTGCTCCAGAGCGAATGTGACTGGGACTACGAGACCACGTAAGATCGTTCTGTTCGTTGTCTTGCCGGGATGCTCATCGCGCGTTCGCAGGTCGCAGCCCAACCTCGAAGGTCGTTCTCTATCATGGGCGAGGGCAGGATGTTGGGAGGGACAAGGTGCGTGCA
>NW_025955718.1:0-13164 GCF_022376445.1 Fomitopsis serialis
ATGAGTAGTCTTCGGTGACTATAATTTCGGCGTTCAGCCTTGACCCTAAGTGGATTCTGCGCGAGTAACAAATCTCACCCATATAGCCCTTCTCATCTGTCTTCGTGCGAGTCCGCATGACACGCCGCTTCTTCAAGCCATTCCGCCCGACAGGGACGGGTTTCTTCGCCTGTTTCTTCTTCTTCTGCGGTCGTTGTTTCATTCGCTCCGGCTCCGAATCATCGATGACGTCCTCGGTCTGTGTATCCGGAGGTGCCTCTTCTTCAGTCTCCACCTCACTCTCGGGCACTGAGGCGGGCCGGGATGCTTTATCGACCTCATCTACGGTAAGGAATCGTGAGTATGCATGCCTTTCTGTATACATATACGATCTGGGCAGACGGAAGAACGCCGCGTGGATGCACGTGAAACTTACCGTCATCGATGTCCATCATAGCTTTGAGACTTTTGTCTATAACGGACGACCGCACCTTGGTCTTGGTCTTTCTCCGACTGTCCTCATCCTCTGTATCCACGTCCGTATCAGATAGTATCGCTTTCTTCGCCCTGACGCCGACTTTGCTTTTAGCCTTCGCGACTTCTTTAGTCGGAGGAGCTGGAGTAGGAGAGTGCGATTCATCGTCGTCCGAATCCAACATGACAGCACGAGTGGACTTCCGGCGGATTGCCGATGCCTGGCGACGATATCAGGGCAGAGTGATTACAGAAGTTATACAAGACAGACCTTCGCCGAGCTGCTACTTGATGTCGACGGCTTTTCGTCCTTCACTGTTTCCTTTCCCTTGGGCTTTGAAGTGACAGGGCTCTTCTTGCGTGGTGCACCGTCTTGGACACCCTCCTCTTCGTCTGACGCGGGCAGGGCAGACTTGCGCTTTACACCTCTCTGGTGTGATAGATATGCATGAGTAAGTGGTCCCATTGACAAGTACGCTCAACAATCATGGACAATACTTGCCTGCTCCTCTACCTTGCCGTTCTTCTTACTCGCCTCCTCCACTGGAGTCGCCTTCTTTTCCCTTACTTCAGAGGCGGATGCGGAGATCTTCTTGGTGCCCTCTGGCTTGACCTTGATTTGCCCTTTCTCCCGTGTCTCGTCCGCCTCTTGTGCCTTCTCCTTCTCCTTCGCTCCCTCATCCTTCTGTTTTGCCTTCGCTTTACCCCAATCGAGAATGCCAGACGCTCGGGGCTTCAGTGCAGACTTAGCTTCCTTAGGCTTGAACTTTGGCTTATCCTCCGGCTGTCCGGACTTCGTGTCTGTGGCTTGCCTCTGCACAACTTGTTTCTGTGAAGTTTCTGTGGCAGGCGCGACTGACGCTTTCACGGGCAAAGGAGTCAGAACAACGGGCTTGCCGACCTACACAAGTACAGCTTTAACAATAGGCGGCCAGTAGTGAATGAACAGTAAGACGCACATGGACGTGCAGGCCGACCAGCCGACCAAGTAGTACTGAGGCGTCCACCTTGAGCTTTGCATCGGCTTCGTAGACCTTGTCGGACGCTGTACATATGAGCGAAGCATCCTATACGGGTCACGTTCAGAGCTTTCCTAGAGATGGAGTTCACAACTCAAGGGCTAGCAACGTACGATGAGACGCGCCGGTGATAGGCTGTAGACAAACTGAGACAAGACGCGTATGTACTGCGCTTTTGCCCCTGTACAACAATGGTCGCATGAGTGAGACTCGAGTCACAAAGAGTAATCACGCACTCTCTACGTCGTTCTCTCCTACCAGAAGCACCCTCGTGAGCGGCACTACCTCGCTGTCCGGTTCTTGCTCCTGATCTTGCAGTTCTCTTGATGTTGTCGGTTCCTCATTGTCGACTTCCATATCATCTTGCTGCAATTGTGATACCCGTGTGGCGGGAGGAGTGACCTCACCGGTCAACATGTAGGTGGCATACACCGGCTCAGATGAGCTGTGCGAGGCAGCATGGAACGCGGCGAGGGTACTGGGAAGGTCAAACGTTTGTAAGCCACGCGATCGCAGTACCTCGGTCAACCATATAGCTCACTTCTTAGCGGCATTGACATGTATGTTGAAGTGTCGACTGAGAGACCTGAAGGTGACCTATGCGCACACGCGTCGAGCCACGGTAAATGGTCGTGTGAAGACTCGGAAAGTGCCAGTGTCACGTACTACGTTGCGGCCAATCTGTATTTGCTTCGTGAGATAATCAACGACTGGTTGCTCCATTGGTGAAGACGAGTGCAGGAGAAGAGGGAAGGGTGCAGTCACAACCGCGCGTGGACAGACGCGACACGCCGACAGCCACATTCCGTCGAAGGCTGAGACGCGATCACCTGACCGAGACGTACACCGACCAATGAACGTCTCGCCTGAATTTCGTAGCTTGCGCTACTTAGCAGGAATGCCAACTCAACTGGTCGTCTATCGAACACCATACTACCAAATTAATCTCGAGATTTCTCTACAGCAAATCGGGACGTTAGATACGTGTGAGTGTCGGCACATCCTTACTAACAGCGTTGCAGTCGTTTCATCATCTCCGGTAGTGGCACTGACGAACATTTGTGCACAACGGACGGCTTGTCCTGCCGCTCTGATACCTATACAGCGCAAGGGATCTATATACACCAACTGTATTCAATAAATGCCGCAATATGCCTTCAATCCAGCCCATCAATTTCCATGCGACGCTGGGGGTGGAGCTGTCCGCCGAAATGACCGCTGTGCCAACGAGCGACTGACCCATCCCCAATACTGCGTGATTCCACCTCGCCGCGGTGAAGTCCCGCGTGGTGCATCCCATCGAGTCCCTGGCGGACGCTGAGCTCTTCGTCGACATCACGAGCGGCGACCTGTCCGCGGTGGAAGCCCCCACGGTGCATTCCGCCGATGCGGCCTCCGAATCGCTGACGAGCGAGCAGTTTATCCCCGATCTCGCGCGGGTGGAAACCAGGCCCGCCGTGATGCATGTGCATGCCACCCAAGTGGCCGCCGAATCCCTGACGAGCGACCAGGTCCTCGTCGATTTCGCGCAAAGCGACTTCCCCGCCTGTCTTCATGCCGCCGCCATGGCCATGGCGCATTCCGCCGTGTTGCATGCCGCCGCGGTGCTTGCCACCGTGGTGCATACCTCCACGATGACCTCTGTGGACTTCGCCGCGACGAGCAAACAGCAGCCCCTCATCGGTGTCCCGGGCAGCCATAGGTCCCCTGTGACCGCCGGAGTGCATACCGCCATGGCCGTGACGCCCCCCTCGGAGCTGACGTATCAGCTCGTCGTCGCGTCCAACGTGGTGCATGCCATTTGCAGGACTATGCATGTGCATGCCGCCGGGGAGGCCGTGCATACCGCCGTGGGGCATACCACCATGGGGAAACTGGCGCGTGATCAAGTCTTCGGACTCGAGGCTTCGGCCTATGGCAAAGTGGCTATGCACGGTCGGGGCATCATATCTGCGTGGATGTCAAGCTCTTTCAGAGTACCGCATGTGCCAGATACAAGCGAGGCAACATACACGAGGCGGATGGGTTGCGCGATGGCGGGCGCAGCGGTGGCAGCAACGGCAATAAAGACAGCGGTAGCGCGCATGATGGTCGAATATTTCACGAGAGGTAAGTTCGGCAAACTGACGGTATCGTGGATAGGGTGTATTAGAAGTCAGAGGTCGTCAGATGATCCAGTCGTAAGTCGTCGAAGAAAAATAAGCAAGGCTGTCGCAACGACTGTGAGCTTTCGATAGTACCATTTGTTAGACGTGCACTCACCGACCAGCACCTCTGCCTGTAAGTTGGGCTCTGAAGGGAAAGCAGTGAGCTGAGAGGACTTGTCGTAGGGTACTGGCTTTTATACTCATTTGCGTAGGAATAGTCATGAATATTATTCCCTTGGGGGTAGGTGGACCGTGGTAGATGCATTTGCATAGCGTGGGGTGGTGGCACATCAATCTGTCATGTCCATGTGAGCATAAGACCGAACCACCGTGTAATTCTGTAGCATTCCCTTTGAATGCAGCTGAACAGTACTCGGTGCTGCATGCGTACGCAAGACCACATAACGTGAAGCAGTGCCGTCCAACGGCCACACTTGGGTGTAAACCGTTCATGTTCTAGCGTTTGTACGCTGTGAATGCAGGTAACACTTGCAGCACTCAGATAGAAAGGTTCTGTTGGATGGGTTTGTTCTCTAGGGCGAATATCTCCATGGCCCTCCGGGCGACTGTCATTTTGCGGTCCCAAAATGCGACGCAACTGGGGTACTCTTGACACGCCGTTTTCCGTAGTGGTAACGAGCAAGGATAGCTTCGCAAGTGGGTATCATTGATTGGAGCATTGCTGTGAGCGACCTATGTAGAGGGTAGTGCATTGCTACTAATGGAGAGGCGCACAAGGCAAGAGCTCAGTTTGTTGTTCTGAGAGGACGAATGGGAATACTCACATCATATAACGTGCCGTGCCACTGCTGAAGCACTGCTACGATGTATTGGGCAGTAGGGAATCACAGATAATGCAGTTGAAATTGCGCTCTGCCCCGCCTGGCGCCAGTCAAGCAAACATACACGAAGAGCGACCGTGCATCTAGTCAGACAACCCACTCTCGCTATACGACCCCACACTCCCACTCATTTCGCTGTAGTCGACGTCCTCACTCCCAAACTCTGGGCTGCTGTCCAAATCCTCCGCCCCGCTCTCGTAGTCCGGGCCCTCCGCCCGCGCCTGCAGCCTGTCCGCACCCGCCACACCCTCCGCACACCGCAGGCACTCCCACTGCTTCCCACCCGCGCCGACGCCCGTCCGCTCGTCCGCAGCACGCATCATCCGCTCGGAGATGCAGTAGTAGCAGTAGACGTGCCCGCATGAGGTGATGTACGGATTGTGGATCGGGTAGGCAGGCGGCGCGTCCTCTGATCCTGATACCTCCGCGACGAAAAGGGTGCTCGAGCCCGCGTCTGCCGACGATGTGGCAGCGGTGCTGTACGTTGGTATCGATACCCTTGATTCGAGGGCACTGGCAGGATCGGAGAGGTCTGTGGATGTGTTCTCTGCGCAGATGGCGCATTGGTCAAGCGGGAGTGCCCAGTATTTGCCTTTCCGTGACTGCTTCTCAGTCTGATCAGTTGGAGCGGAAAGACCCGCTAGAGAGCGTATAGGACTGGGCAGAATGGCGGACAGAGATGGCAGACTGGACAGGATGTTTGACAACCGTCTGCGCAGTGCGCGGGTGTTGATGAGCGGTAGCAAGAAGAGTAAAAATTCCTGATGGAGACAAAGTAAACATCAGATTATCAGATTATTTAACATCGTAAAAAGGTACGCACGGTGAAAGCATGCCAAACCATTTGGCGATTCATAAACTCGTACGAGACTTCGCGTCTGGCCAGCCTGCGGGCGGGCACCAAACTTAACCTCAATAATCTGTCGATCGTAGTACGGTAACTGTGGACAGTTAAGGAATATATCAATAGAACATTTGAGGCACAGAGACAGCGACATACCGGCCGTTCCATAGGAACGCAACGAAGTTCAGGAACCCTAGCAGACCGTGTATGGACTCGAGGCGGTTGAGGAACTCCCATGCCTTCCGCCGCTTGTCAGAGGATGGAGCATCTGGCCATGCTTGAGATAATGCATGCGCGCGTATTCGAGAATGAACATATGGCGCGAGCACCGTCAGACCGGCATGAGCTAACAGCACACGATACGGCAGCCCGGACGCTGCGAGAAGATTAGCCTCGCATAGGTCCACACCGAGGTTGGCGCACCAGTTGTCCTAGAGCTTGATGGTCCGGAGTACGCGTACTTGAGGCCCTGCAGTCGAGCTCCATAACTCGTCCCAAGGTTCCAGAAGGATAGCTTGTACAGTATCGCTTGTATGAGCAAAACAAGTTCTGGCTCAAACCGAGCCCTCCAAGCGGTCTAAGTTGTTGTTCACTCAGAGCGTCATGAAAAAGAGTGTGTCAAGTACGAACGTTGACTAGACTTAATGCCTTCACCAAAGGGTCCTTGAGTAGTTGGACTAGTTCCTGATCAAGCAGTTCGGCATCAAGTTGGCCGACGCGGATAGTACGTGGTGAGGGTTCAGAAAAGGAGGCAAGCGACCCTCTTATTCGTGTGAGCTGGGGTTGCGCGTTCTCCCATGTCTGCTGCCAGGAAGGAGGGATGGCTGACGCGGTGGGAGGCGACATGGCCTGGAGGAGCTCATCGTCGCGGACTCAGCCTCGGGGCGGAGATATTTCACGTGCGGAGGATGCGGACTCGGAGGTATCCACAACGCGCGTCTATTGTACATGGGCGTCTCCCGAGTCAGATTCACTTTCGATCGACAATTGGTCGTCTGTCCTAGTCCTCTGTCCTCGACCTACGTGACTTGTCTCTCGTTTTCCAAGCTCGCTGAACAGCACTCCCCCAGTTGAACTCCATATTTTCCCTGCCATTGCGATGGCGGAAGCGATCCAGCAACTTGTCTTGGACACCCTCGACAAGTTCGGCACAATCCAAGATACACGAACATTGATCCTGCCAGGATACAGCGACCCTGCCGCCAACCATGATTCGCAAATCATCATCCTCGGCGCACTGAACTCGCTATCGAGTCGCGATGTACGCATTGCATGCTTTTGCTTTGCATTGAACGCAACGAATCGATGAGAAGCACAGATGATCTCGTACACAACCCATGAAACTGTCTCTCACGTCCTCACACCAGAGGGTGCCCAAATAGCCGTACAAGGCTCGCACGAGGCTCGTGTCTGGCAAGCACTACCCCACAGAGGCGAAGGAGCGCCCATGGTCCCGAAGCAGCTTGAAGAGCGAGTAGGGTCGGAGACCGCGAAGATAGGCCAGGGGCGTGCGTTCAAGAATAAGTGGATAAGCAAAGAGGGCGATGGTCTCGTCAAACTTGTAGGCATGAGTTCCAACCGCGTGACGATCCTTCAATAACCTCTGTCATCTTGAAGGCACCTTCAATCGAAGACAACACCCAGGTAGAATTGCGCGAGGTTGACTCCACCGGCACTTTGAAAACTGGAGAGAAAGCATTGGCTGAATTGCGCAAGCGTAAACTCATTGTGCAGAGGTGAGGAAGTAGGACATGTCCTCGAAGCCACTGCTCAAAAGTCTACAGGAAGGGACAATGGTTCACTGTGAGGAAGGGGTCTGCTTTCAGCACATCAATAGCGAAACCCGAGACCGATCTCACGATCGACATGCTTGCGACGTACGTGTCTCAGCGGTATTGAGAATGTGAGTGTGCACACCTGACTTTCATCTAGCGGCTCGTGGAAGAGCTCCACATACAAGAAGTACAATTTCGAAGCCGAGGGCCTTCCTACAAATGGCGGTGCTTTGCACCCACTACTCAAGGTCCGCGAGGAATTCCGTAATATCTTCTTGGAGATGGGGTCCGTTGCATAACACGCGCTCTGCTGATTGCAATCTGACTTACCTTGGCTCTAGCTTCGCAGAGATGCCAACGTCATCTTTCGTTGAATCCGGCTTTTGGTGCTTCGACGCACTGTTTGTGCCCCAGCAACACCCCGCTCGCGAAGTCCAAGATACGTTTTACCTTTCCGACCCCGCCGAATCGCTCCCACCGCCCGCGGACTACTACGAGCGCGTCTCCAAGGTGCACGAACATGGAGGTTACGGCTCCACCGGCTATCGCGCGCCTTGGTCCGACGCCGAGTCGCGCAAACTGCTCCTCCGCACGCACACGACCGCTTCGTCCGCTTCGATGCTCTACAAGCTCGCGGCGAAGTGCCGCGGCGAGGGTGAGGACAAGTCGACGGACTCCGCCGCGGCGCATGGGAGCTCGGCGCAAGCGAAGAAGGAGGGTGACGATGGCTTCCGGCCGGCGAAGCTGTTCAGCATCGATCGCGTGTTCAGGAATGAGACGATGGATGCGACCCACTTGGCGGAGTTCCACCAGGTGGAGGGTGTGGTTGCGGACCGCGGGCTCACACTCGCTGACCTCATCGGTAAGCTTGTAAGTAGTAATTGCTCTGTACCCCGTTTAACACGCGCTCTGTTCGCAGGCTTCATGAGAGTCTTCTTCACGAAGATGGGTATCGAGAATCTCAGGTTCAAGCCTGCGTACAACCCGTACACCGAGGTTCGCCTGCCATCCAGATCCGTCTCTTGCATGATATTGACACCATCCCCTTGCTAAGCCTTCACTAGAGATCTTCGCCTTCCACCCGCAGCTCCGAAAATGGGTCGAGGTTGGGAACAGCGGCATGTTCCGTCCGGAGATGCTTGAGCCCATGGGCTTCCCCAAAGATGTCCACGTCCATGGCTGGGGTATCTCGCTTGAGCGACCCACCATGATTCGGTATGTAACATCGCGCCTCTCACGTCACCGTGAAGCTCATGGGTATGTTTGCAAGGTACGGTATAAACAATATCAGGACCCTGGTCGGCCACAAGGTATCGCTCGAGTCCGTGGAGACTTCGCCGGCTGTCAGGTTCTGAGCGAGTGTGTCGTTGTGTAGAGGATAGAGCAGAAGCAAAATCTCATGTAGCGATTGCTGTACGTATGTGACGAATTACTCAGTCACACGATCTCGAGGTTAGTCACTCCTAGAGCGAAGCTGGGTCAACCTGAAGTGCTCCATACATACCCACGTCAATCGCACAATGCGTTGTACGTCAAATGTGCGCAGCCGGTCGGTCTGTAAGTCGCCGTGATTAATGACCTATCTTGCATCGAACCAGAGCTGGTATCGATCTCCACAGTTCAGACAATGACAAGATGCAATATGCATTCTAGAAAGAGAATACAGCAGCATTCTTACGCGACCCGAACATGTAAACTAATGCCTGGCTCATGAACAGCCCAACGGTGATACCAATGGTGACTGATATCATTGCTGCTCCAATGTCAATGCCACTCCCTTGAGCAGTGATACCACCAGCTGCGGATAGACCGGACTGCAGAGTGTTAAGCTTTAGCAGTCCAAACACCATTATAACAGTTTACTCACCGGCACGAGGAACAAGACACCAGTTACCATCGACGTGAACGCCGTTCCTTTGAGCTTCCTTGAATACAGGTTGCCCAGCAGCCCGACCACAAACGCGCCGATGGCAGACACGATATCTGACCGGTCGAAGATGAAGTGATCCGCCGCCTTGTTCGCTGCATACGCCGCAGACGATATGATCACCATGACCAACATCTCACGCGTCCAGAACGGCTGCAGGTTCGCCATCGACGACAAGATCGAGAACAGAGGCACGAGGATGAACTGCGTCCACCACGGGAACGGCTGGAGCCACCATGGGAAGTAGATGTTGCGGTAGCAGCCTCCATCGATCGACTCGATTGGGTTCTTGGTGTAGTTCGTGAACGTGAAGGTCCCTGCGATCGGTCGGCCCTGGTTGAGGTCGTACGCGATGCTGGTCGCGTTGTCCGTTACGAATGTACCGGTGACGACGGCGACGGTACTTAGGCGTTCTTGCAGGGCGACCAGTTGTGCCCGTGCTGTCTTGTCACACACCAGGAATAGGTCGGATCCGATTTGAAGGGCAAAACCCTGCAGAGATCACTGATGTCAGTTGACTTCCGAGCATACGATACGACGGAGGCGGTACGTCACCAAGAACAGGGTGTAAATCAACGCGTACACCATCCTCACACTACCGCAAACGATGTTCTTCGACGCAAGCTCCAGAGAACTGCTGACTGCGCGGCGACTGATGAGTATGTGAACGTATCAAGCGGAGGAAGAGCACGACTCACGGATCAGGAATCCTGGCAAGATACCGACGATGCCGGATGAAGAGATTGCAGTGTAGCAGAAGAAGTGACTGGAGCGGATAGCACTCAAGCCACGCGAAGCGAAGGAGACAATCATGGAGACGGTAATTCTGTGAAAATGATCAATAGCGGCCATGGGCATGATGAAACACATTTGACTTACTCGTAGACAGCTGCGTACATTGCAGATCTAGCAGCAACTTGCACTTGCATGACCGACAGGAACACCCCAGTGACGCCCGCGACCCACATGTCGATAATCGAACCACCGAATGCTAGCGGACAGATCATGGAAGACAAGAAGAATGCAAGGATGATTCGCACAGTGCGGCGGTAGGCAGGTTTTGCTGTGAGGAGGTGCTTTAGGAAGGCCGCAGCTTCTTGTGCGCTGACCTCGTCGTGCACGACCCGGCGGTACATGACATGCACCGTGTGCAAGCTCCCGAGATCCAGGCTCCCGGCACACTTGATGAAGCGCAGGTCGGACGCCCTCTTCATCTTGTCACCGAAGGAGCACATAATAAGTCCGGGGATGTGGACAAATTCGGCCTCAATCTCGAGGGCGCGAGCTGCAGAAACAAGCTGGGCCTCGATACGATGAGACGGCGCGCCGAAAGTCATCAGGCATTCGGCGAGTCGAATGAGAAATTGTTCTCTCCAGTAAATGGCTAAATGCACGTCAGAGCTGATGAGAGTAACACCTGCGGTGCACTCACGCGAAACATTCCACTCAATCCTGATGCGGCTCAAGTACTTCTTGCGCTCTATATATGTCATGTTCGCCATCATCTCCGCCTCTTCTGCGGTGCCGACAAAGTTCTCGGATCGTTTATGTGGATGCGCGCCAGTCGCCTTCGGGTCGTGTGGATCCAGAACCTCTGGGTCCCCGTCGCTGTCGTCCGACCTGATTGACATGCCAGAGTTCGTGCGGGAAGCAGTAAACCTAGACAGTGGCGGATCGTTTTCTGAGCTTTTAGATGCCTTTTCCCTAGTCGTTGCCCAGGGTTCTCCCGTACTGTCTGTCGAGTCTGCTCGGCGCATGGGCCCGCGGCGTGAATCTCCCATAAAGTGGGAAAGTATGTTCTCGAAGTAGGATCGATGATGACCGTCTTCTTCGTCTTCCTCGTCAGCGTAAGGGGTCGAGGCACGCCGATCGTTGCTACTGATCATGTCTCCGTCGTCATCTCCGTACGAGGTCGGGTCGTTCATGTCCGTATCCTGGCGGTACCTTGCCCGACGTCGAGGGCGATGTTGAGCGTAGCTTTGCGACCCGGAGTGAACGTCTTCAGGGCGCTGCAGAAAGCCAGGCTGGCCACGCATATGAGAGGACCCCCTGCGATAACTTGTATCCTCCGAGCCAGAACCAGAGCCGTACAGAGTTTCGTCACTCTCGGTTGAGCCGTGACGCGGAGAGGACGTGCCGCCGCGTAGAAGATTTGACGTCCGTAGGTCGAGTGAGTCCATCCTACGATCGCCTGCGAAATAGTCATCCTCTGCACGCGCCGAGCGACGCCCCACAAAGTGACGCTGAGGAAGTGATGTGTACGGCATGAGCCCAGATCAGTGCTGTGAAGCCTCTACGGTGCGAGAAGGACCATCCGTTGTGGAGACAACTCCCATCTGGGAGTGTCAGCCTCTGCAATTCTAGTCCTGACCGTCTGTGTCATAACGATAGACAACGTGACACAACACGTACAACATTCGCAATCGAGCATTGAGTTAAGCCATACGCGCAGTGCTGAGCTGTATAGTATCCGGCACCTAGCTGATAGCTTGAAGCTTCTATGCCATAGTGTACTTGAGACTTCACTGTGCCCTGAGTGGCTGCTGCGACCACGTCATCGCGACGAGCAGTCCGCTATAGAGCAAAATCAGCATTCGACATGTTATAATGACTGAAAAAGAGAATTTCGCTTGGTAGAAGGTCTGGCTGCTGGCAGGCTGAGACAGTGTGGAAAGACTGGAGACGATTGGACGAGGATTGGCCAGGCCGCCAATCAGGCTCGCCCGATCCAATAGCTTCAAATTCGGCTCTGAATTTGATTGGATCCCGAACAAACTTAGTCCTCGACTTGTGCACGGCAATGAGGGTCTATCACATACCACTGCTACGTCGGGCCTGAATCGACGATGAGGACCAAATGTTATCAATACAGAGGAGATCTTGTACAACGCAACGCTCCCTGGTACCTGCGCGGCAGCGCTTCCCTTTCCAGAGCATCTTGGATCTTGATAACGCAGCTCCGTCGGGACATCTCCTGGTAGGGCTTTCATACACCCAACAAGCATATCGAGGAGGTGAGATCGTTCGTATGCACACAGAAAAAGCGATTTGCTGAACATTGCATGCAGCACCAGCAACTTGAAGTCCAACAAATGACCGACACCGGAAGAGTCTACATCAGGGAAGCCAGGGTCGAGGACTCTCCGGCCCTCTCTCGCATATGCTTACTCACGGGTGATGCGGGACAATCCGCAGAGCACCTCTACGAGTTCGGAGAGCTCGTCGGCCTAATGTACGCCGAGCCCTACGTACACCTTCCCGCTGGGTTCGGCTTCGTCATGGTCGACCCCTCAAAGTCCGACGCGGTCGTCGGGTACGTCCTTGGTACGGCCGACACTCGTCTTTTCGAGCAGCAGGCCTCGGAGTCGTGGTTCCCTGAGGTCCAGAAACGCTACCCCCATCCTCCGCGACACCCGCAGGACCCGAACCGTCCGCTCAGACCGGCCGATGAGCGCTACATCCGCATCATCCACAACCCGCCTCGCGCATCGGACTTGCAGATCGCGTTCTCCCCCGCGCACCTGCATATCGACATCCTGCCCGAGTATCAGCGGCAAGGCTGGGGACGCGGTTGATGGCACGCGCGATCGACCACCTGAAGGAGAGGGGATTGGACCGTTTGTGGCTCGGTGGACCCGCGTAACGAAAGCGCGAAGAGATTCTACCAGAGGCTTGGCTTTGAGGGTCTCGAAGGGGCACCAGACGGCGTTATGGGATTGAACTTCTGATAGGCAGACACGGGCACATACGGCAATCGATGTATCCGAGGTTTGAAATCTGACCTTGCATTGCCTGCGCTGACCAAAACGCGTGGGTAGTGTGCACCAACTTTTGACTAGCCTCTTGAAGGTGCGCTGAACAACTGCGATCAGGCATGTGGAAGTCAAGTGTGCCACAGGCGACGACGTCATGAAACTGGTCGTGGGTTCCCGAGGCTCACTCCCATTCGCTCCTGCCAGCGGTACGCAGCTCTGGACGTCGGTAGCACGAGGCCAAGACTCATCTGCGCTAGTCATCTGCAGTCAGCACACAGCGGCGTGTGTATTGGACCAAGCTAGATCGTGTATGTCGCACGCTATCATTCGCTGATCCCTCGATAGCCTCGATAGGCGCGAGGATACGCGCGACAAGAAGCCACTAACCATGGCCAGGCTCAG
>NW_025955719.1:0-13150 GCF_022376445.1 Fomitopsis serialis
CGGATACAGAGGCTAACACAAGACAAAGTAAGGCGTCTGTCCTTTGTCGGCCCTTATTGATACTGAATGTATGATACAACAGCATGCGCCTTTTGCCCCCGCGCTGAGCGCGACTGCCGACTTTTTGTCTACGCCTATGCCAATCCCTGAGGCAACAGAGGATCTCGTCTCCGAGTTACGCAAGGAGCAGGAGTTCGTGACGCAGCGGCTCGATGACGAGCGCAGTAATGCAGCAGGACTGAAGACAAAGATCGAGGATATCTGAAGGACGACACTACAGCAGCTTACGAACTCACTTCTGTGTTCATCCACCGTGGGTCGTCGCCTTCATGGGGACATTACTTTTTCTATTCTCGCAACCTGCCGGAGAACCCGATCAATGGTTCAAGTATAATGACTCGGACGTCACCGTTGTATCGAAAGAGGAGGTCCTGGCGGATACGACTGGCTCTACCGCCAATCCATACATGGTCCGTATCGCCCTGTTGCTGTCTGCAGTATGTGCTCATGATGTGCGACAATTTGCAGCTTGTGTTTGCGCGTAAAGACTCGGAGGCTATACGGACAGTACACAGATTCGATCCCGAATTGCTACAGGAAGGTTGACACTGATCGTCCCATCATACTTTGCACTATATATCATCAGGCAGCTACGAAGTTACTGTTACACACTCATGCTCCATATCATTTCGCATGTCCTTTGCTGTATATCACCGTATCCGAGCGCTCCCACTTCGCGTCGAGATGTCTTGTATATAACAAAAGCATGCAGACTGCTATACTTCAACTGATTAGGAACATCTGGGCGCGCTCGCAGACAACGCGGTGCCTCGTCTACCTCGTTCGATCGCAGAGGGTTTACTTAGTCAGGCCCAGCCATTCAGTATGAAATAACGCTGTACAAACGTGGACAATCCACCCGTACGGTGCGACTATGGCTGTCCTCGGCAATGTTCGCATTCCAAGGATGGTTCGCAAGCTGCCAAGGGTGTATTGAAGAGCACATGTAGTACGTAGATACTTCGTTTATGCAAGGCGCCACGCGGTGTCTGCTTGGAAAGGGCGTTATGCAATGGCAGACTGCTTTACGAGCTCGATCAGCGCTCTGTTCGCAGACAGTCTCAGTGTCATTCGTCATGATGGATGCATCAATGTACCCACCTTGTTGGTCGGCCCGTGAGGCCTTTTCCTTGGTAGTCGTTTCCTCGGGCACTCTGTCACGAACTAGTATTAGTTTCAGCGCCGGTTCTACGACGTAGTACTCACCTCCATCGTGCCGGCAATATCCAAATGCGCCCACCGCACTCCTGGCTCGCTGTCACTCTCTTCCGACGACTCGACACCTGCGACGAAGGACTTCAGGAATAGTGCAGCCGTGCAGCTACCTGCGGATCGTCCTCCGATCTGCAGACATCGAGGATCGATCAGTGATGCAGGTCATTCAAGCGTGGCTGCTGCGTGCCAGGGTGGATACGAGTATACTCACATTGCACAAGTCGGCGTTCGAGCTAGTGATCTGCGGCGCGTAGGCATCCGAGAGAGGCATCCGCCAGAAGAGGTCATGTTCTACCTTTCCCGCTTTCTCGAGGTCTTGCCATAACGTGTCGGAGTTCTATGGTTTTGCACGCAGACACCACGACAAGGATCAGCTTTACAAAGCGACACATAAACACGGCGCGTGCGTACCGTGAAAACCCCCGTATAGACCTCACCAAGCGCAATCATCATTGCCCTGTCCGCCAAAGCATCGTGAGTGCAGAAATGTAGTATGTAAGCATCCTGACTCACCCAGTGAGCGTTGCAACGTCTACAACTGAATGCGGCTGGTATGTTGACGTGCCATAGTACAATGCGTCTGAAATCGTTTTCAGCTGTAAACGGTACATCAGGCCACACGGAACGCACCCGCGAGGACTAGTCTGCCTTCCGCATCCGTGTTGTCGATCTGGATGGATTTCCCATTCATTGCATATACACTGTGAGGCACCTACGTTCAACACATGCCATAGACGACACTCATCGGAGACATACATATCGCCAGGTTTGTTTGCACCCGGACCAGGCATATTCTCCGTGAGAGGGCAGAGAACAACCAGGTTGACTCTTCCGCTCAGTGTTAGCAGGTTCAATTGCCATTAGGAGAAGCTGTGGACATACGGAAGCTTAAGCTGAGCAACAGCAAGCGCGGCAGAACAAACCGCAGCCGCCCCGCCTGCGTCGTCAGCATCTTAGTGCCTATGCGCACGGATCGACTCCCATTGGCTTACCCATGTCTCCGCGCATGAGCTCCATGCCCTATAAGACGATGTCAATTGCGAAGCTATAGAGACAAATATTTGAAGCAGCACGTACGCCAGCTGGCTTTATTGATATTCCTCCTGTGTCGAAGGTCACACCCTTCCCGACGAACAACAGCGGCTGCACATCGCTTGCGGCGCCCCTGTAATGGCTTGGAATAGATTAAACATTACACCAGCTATGTGTAAGACATTAAATAGGTATACCTACATCTCAAGGAACTTGCACGGTTCCGACGAACCTTTTGCGACCGACAGGAATGTACGCTAGTAGCGCAGCAGCATTCCAGGTAGCCACAGGCCGTCAAACATTTAGATCATCGTTGTGCGATGTTTCGAAGCACTACTTACCATGCCCTTCTCAGCAGCCCACTCTGCCGTGGTTCAGTCAAGAGGTTATGAGGAGACATGGGACAGCTCAAACCTTGATCGCGTGCAAATATGTCGACGTTCGGAAGACCCGCGAATTCGGCTTGCACACGTTCCGTAAAAGCCTGCAATAACATCGTTAATGAGATGGCGAGAACTCGGAAGCCACGGTCCGCGTTACAACGGAGGCCGCGTTGTACGATACAAAAGTTGCGCGGACTCCTGCCTCACTGCACGGTCAAAGGAAATATATTCCGAGCTCGCGGCGTGAATATTCCGAGACAGCGTACGACCTCCGAGATTGAGCTGACCATCGACATTATGCACAGCATGCTCGGGGGAATGGTCAACCCAAGGAGAGCGCATTACCCTGGGTAGGCATGATGGGAATAGACGGGAAACTCACCGTAGGTGTCATCATGTTGCCCGGCAGCTCGGATAACTAACCGGAAATGAGCCAAGCTTAGCATGGCTTTCGATAGTCAGTAGATCTGCTACGTACCGTCCTTGCAAGGTTCTGAGCACGCGCGTACACGACACCCTCGCCCCACGCCTTCGCATCGCCCTCCGAGAGTGACCGAAGCTCCAGTCTCTCTGGTAGAGAACCGGTATTGCGCGGATCGAAGCGCGATTGGGGTTTCGTCTTGAGCGTAAAGTCATAGAGAGCTAGGTTGGCAGCAACGGCTGCGCTCAATCGTCACTGTAAGTCAGCAGGCTGGACGTAAGGTGAAGTAGCGAACCGGCAGCATGTGGGTCCGCACTCGCATCGACGAATACCGTCTCTCCGTCTACTCCATCACCGAGTGCCTTGACAGCCTTGATGGCACTCCCGACTGCCCGTCTAACGACCTCCCTTCTCTGCTCGTCGGACTTGGACGTCCATTTATGTCCAAGGCTGGTCAGCGCCGTGACATCCTTGCCCTTCCCGCCGCCCGGAGTATTGTAGAAAATGCGGGTCGTCCCCGTCTTGACGGGTTTCTTGTCTCTCGAAGCGGGTGCAGAATTCCAGAGTGCTGCAGCATCGACGTCGGCGACGGGAGAGGAAGGAGAGGAAGGATCGACAGGAAGTATGTAGACAGCTGAGCGGGGACGAGTAGTGGAAACAGTACGTCGAGGCAAGTTGGACGAGCGAGCGAGGAGGCGGGTACCGCGGCGAGCGAGCATGGCGGCGTAGAGCAAGGTTGATGATCACACGCGTCGACGCGACATCCCGGGCTCGGAACGCGCGTGACCGTGTGCAACCACGATAACTTGAAGACTGACTTCAAGTTGCGACCAAATTTCGAGGCTCTTGCTCAGAGGGACTGAAGTATATTCATCGAGAGTGCTACTGCATTATGCGTACTGGCTGTAACGCGTCTCCTATAGTATTTCAATGCTATCCTGTGCCGTATCTCAATGCTAAAAGTGAGTGAATGCGCCGACCTCGAGGGCTATCCTACAAGTTCCAATAAATGCGTCGTGTTCCCTGTTGCAGCGTGACTTATAGGTATGCATATTAGTGTTCCTTCCCGATCTTTTCCGTTGGCGTAGTTTCCATGAAGGCCCTCGCCTCCGCAGGGATACCGATCCCGTGAATATGGTACTGCTCGCCGACGAGCTCCTTCGCGGCCACCATCAGTTTGTCGAGGCGGAGGATGATACCGAACGCGGTCGTCACACCGACCGCGAACGATCTATCCATCAACGTAAGCAAACCTCTTGTCCACGATGAAGAAGGGAGCCGCGACTCACAGATACTGCTCGTTTTCCAAGGTATCGATCGTCATAGTCCGCGGCAAGCCGTAGTCATCGTCCGCTTCCTGCCGGATGATGTTCAGCCCGTGCGTATAGACCATGAAGCGGTCAACGAGGGGGCACGGCGTTACTTGCGGCAGAGGCGTTCCAGTACGAAGTGCGGTCGAGATCATGCCTAACATATGAGAATTAAGTGCCACACCGCGAATAGTGTGAGGATTTGTCTACTCACAGATCACAGCAAGGACGTCTCCTTGAAAATCCGCATCGAGCAGACGGGTACGTCGGAGGAAGGCTAGTGACCACGCCGGATCCAGGTGTTCGACGACCGACATCAGGTGCGAGAGCAGGAACGCGATTTGCCTACGTTGTCAGTCAGTCAGACAAGGGAATACAACGACAGGTGTGTGTTGTCAACTCACATCTGCAGCTCCAGGATACGCTGGTACCGTTGCGCTGGCCACTTGCCTCGAAGAGAGAACTAGGCGTAATTTCAGCATTGAAAGTTCAGGATACAACGATTCCAAGACGTACCTCGTAGATAATGTTCGTCTTCAGCACCACTGACCGCTTGAGCTTCATGCGAATAGCGATCAGCGCCTGCACGATCTCGCCGCGATTGACTTCATGCCGTCCTCTCGTGTTCGCAAAACTGACGATTGAGCAGTAGATACTCCCCAGCTCCGCCGTGGTCGTGCTCAGCATCGTCCGCTGGTACTTGCGCAGCGTCGTACTCGGCGGGAGCAAACTGAAGATGAACGCGGCCGTGACGCCCGCGCAGACGATCACGAACCGCCGCCACGCGAGTGCCCAGCCGTAGAAGTGAAAGATCGCAGCGAAGTGCGCATTCTGCCACGAGAAACCGAGCACCAGGCAGGCCGTGACAAAGAAGATAATGTTGCTCATCGGCGGGCCCGGCCAGTAGAGTCGTCCGTAGTAGAAAAAAGGCATGCAGAATGCGACGGCGGCGGTGTAGCCGTAGGCGTTGCCGATCCCCTTCTGCGCAGCGATGTACCAGACTACCATACCCGTGACGCCGCCGAGAAACGTACAGAGCAGACGGGCGAATAGCGCGAATGTCGTGTCGCCTCTGAATCGCGCTAGAGTCAGTTGTCCCATGAAAATGCCCCAGACGAATCGTTCCTCGTACGCGAAGTGAGCCGTGTGTTTGAGGAAGTTCGGGATGCACAGGAGGACGGTGAGCGTGCCCGCCTTCAGCGCGAAGAGCATATTGCCGCCGGTGAGCCCCATCAGTAAGGTGTGGAACCAGGACATGATGTGCTCTAAGGGAGTGTGCGGCGGGAGCGCGTCGGGATCTCTGCGAGATGGCTGGCCGAGATCCTCGTCCCAGTCTGTTTGCATACCGGGTATTGCGTCTAGAAACATAAGTACGTGCGTTAGTGTAGGGAAACCATCACTCTTCGGAAGTACATTACCTGGATCCTCGTCGTCGTTACCCTCCAGTTCCACCGTCGCGTCGTACTGGCTCCCACCCCACGACAAGAGAACTTTCTTGACGTTCATGGGCATGAACGGCCCCCATAGACGCGGCCTTTTCTTGTTCTCCTCGAGAGACATGATCGCGTCGATCTTTAGAAATACTAATCAGCAATGCACAGACCCGAAGCTCAATGAGTGACGCACCATTTCGATAACCACCGTGGTGAACTGGATAAGGTGGTATTGATACACATAGCAATGGAAGAGGTATCGATGTGGCGGTGGCTCGGACGTCGCGTCCACACCAGGCGAACCGACATGGCTGGGATCGAACGCCGACCGGTACGGATCGAGCACCTTGTGCCTACGCATGGGCCGCTCGTCAGTAACACGGGCGAGTCTCCTCAGCATCCCGACGCACCTATACTCCTTCCTAAACCTGCTCAACGCGCTGTCCACCTTATACCTCACATCCGCCATCCTCCCCAGCCTCTCCGCCCTCCTCTGCTCTGCACTGCTCTTCCCCTCGAACCACCCGCTCCGCGCGCCAGCGACCCACCCCCTCGCCTCGCCCACCGCATCCGCGCACACGCCCAGCAGCTCGTCGCAGCCGAGGCCGAGCAGGTAGACGAAAGTCTCCGTCGCCTCGGGGCTGTCCGGGTGGCTTAGCCGCGTTGCCTCAAGCGCGAGGTACCGCTGGCTCTCGAACACCGCCACGGCCGTCTCGCCGACGGGCGTAGTCGCCGACGGCACAGATAAGTTATGAGCTAGATGAAGAAGTGAGAAATGGAGCCGCTCGTTCTGGCTGTCTTCTTCGTGCTCGGGCTTGCGCAGGCGGAGGTGGAGGTGCCGGCTGATGGTCAGCCGAAGAGAGGACATCGACCCGTTTGGGTTTGTCTTCGACCGGCCGTTGCGGTGTCGAAGCCGTCCACGTTCCTTCGAATCAGCTGCACCGAGGGCGGGACTCTCAGGACGAGAAGGCGGCGGGCTGCGACCCCAGCCCGCCGAGTCCGGATCTGCTCGCGGACCGGGCGAGTTGGGCCCAAGCGTGGGGGTACCGGGGTGCGTGAACGATTGTCGGCGGGACATGACAGGAGTCATCGACGGCGTGCTCGGTCTGCTAGGAAGAGGCGTGACGGGGAAGCGTTCGCGCGTCGGTTCGATGAGTGTGAAGAAGATACCTAAACCGTTCGCGCGCACGACAAGACGTCGCCCGAACTCCTGCATGCGCCCGATATCTGCCGGAGCGAACCGTCCCCAGACGATGTCGTTCTTGACGAGGCGCAGAGCGGCCGCTGCAGGACCGAGTCCGGCCTCCGCCTTGGTGACGAGGCCGCCGATCTTCTGTACGGCAGCGGGAAACTCGGAGCTGGAGGGGGCGAGTTTGAGTACGGCGCGGTGTTCACGAAGCGCAGCTTCGAGTGGCTCTATCGCGCGCGCAAGGGCACCCGCGTACTGCGCTGTGATAGTGCTCGGGAAGATTGTTGCGCTCGTCACGACACAGAGGCCGGCATGGAGCACGAGAGGAAGGACGAGAGTCTGACTGATTGTGTAGTAGGGATACGGGAAGAGGACTGCTGTAACGAAAGAGATGTCGATGGTGATGGCACCAAAGACGGATGGAATGAGGTAAGGGCCGGGACCCTTCTTGACCTTGATGAAGAGGAAGAAGGTGACGCCGAAGAATACCCATACGGCGCAGATAACCGTCGGTCCCGCCTCGATGTACTGTCCGGAGAGCACATCCGTCAGGGTAGCGTTATAGTCAGTGTGGTCCCGAGCGAGGTGAGCAAAGAAGATTCCTAGGGCGGACCATCTGTGAAGGCATCAGCCGGGAGGTGTGGGTGAAGAGAGAGAGAGACTTACGCCCAACCGAGGGTGACGAAGAGAGCGAGTATGAGTTCGCGCTCGAGGACGGAGATAAGGGGATCGCTGGGTGGGTCGAGGAACGCGGCTGGTCATGAAATGAGAGATGGGTTAGACACGAGAAGATTGCGGCGTACCAATGAGTAAGAGGAATGTGGCCTGAAACGGAGGCTCGTCAGCCTATACATGGACTGGATACAGCGGACTCACCTGGCCGGTGACACCCTCGACAGGGCTTAGGACCATGAAGATGATTGAGATAAAGGCCATGACGGAGCTACGGATGACGGGCTTGATCTTGGGCCAGGAGAAGTTTGCGGGGATCCAGGCGAGGTCGAGGGGGAAGTACTTGACAGCAGTCTTGAGAAGCGTGTTCATGAAGTGCCCGAAAGACCGGGTTTCGTGCCGCTGAGGCAGCTTTTCGGTCTCGGTGGGCGAGGATCTACCCTGCGAGCCTCCCGGGCCCCAGGAAGGTGTCTCGATACGGACATGGCGGAGGGGCGGGGTGTCGTGGGGGCCGTGGTAGGAGCCGTAAGCGGTCTGGTCTTCATCTTCATCGCCGAGGCGGGGGTCGTAACGGAGGGTCTGCCTCCAGCTGATGTCGATGACGTCGGCATATTGAGAAAGGGGAGGTAGAGACGGCGGGGACATCGCAGGAGAAGGAGGGACTCACGTACGAACTAGGGGCACGCCCTCCGAGTCGCCAGAGCCGGTCGACGGTGGGTCGGGCACGACACGCGCGGACTCTGCAAAGTGAACGTGCTCGTGCGGGAGAGTGTCGTCGTCGGCGCGTGCGTGAGTGTCGTCCGGGGCGTCGGGCGAGGGGGCGTGCTCGGGCGCGAGACCCTCGGGGGCGGCCTGGGTTGTTATATGGGCGTCGGGCATGGCGAGCGGAGGCGATGACAAACGCGCAGAGACCGGGGTGCGCTGTGCGCTTCGACGTGCTGCGGCCAGGAGCGGCCGACGATGAGTGCGAAGGACGACCCGGCCGTCATCCAACGCGCTCGACCCATGAATAGCACCGGCGCCTCCCCGCGTCGCTCGACGCGTCCCCGCGTCGCCTCACGTGTCTCCTCTCCTCGCCGCCGTCCCCGATGTCGGACGACCCCAGCCCGCCCCACGCCCCCGCAGAGCCGTCCCCGCCGCCACCCCCGCCCGCTGCGCTGGGCTCGCCCACCGACTTCCTCAAGGGCGTCGTCGGCAAACGCGTCGTAGTCCGTCTCACGTCTGGCGTCGACTACCGCGGTACGTCCCATTCATTCGTCCGCCGCAAATCCGCGTTCGCTGACCATGCGCACAGGCGTTCTCTCGTGCCTGGATGGGTACATGAACATAGCCCTCGAGCAGACCGAGGAACACGTTGCCGGCATCCTCACCAATCGCTATGGAGATGCGTTCATCCGCGGCAACAACGGTCTGTCCTCTCGTTCGTACTCAGTCTCTACCCCGCTCACGTCCGATCGACCTCGCAGTACTCTACATCTCGGCCTCTGAGCCGCTCTGATCTGAAAAGGCAATCTCATCATCGTCGAGGGATGCGATGCAGGCTCCTAATACCAGCCGTCCATAGTGTTCTCGCTCGTACATGTCGAGGGGGGACTTCAGCCTATATACGAAAAAAATAAAATGAGCGCTTAAATCAGATTAGACGCTCTAAAGTTTTGACTTACTATACTGGGGAATTTTTTTAGCCGAATTGACGAGGAGAACACTATAGGACGGCTGGCCAAACTTGCCCCCGAGGCATGGCCGAGGGGGCGCTTATTTATAGGGGCTTTTTGACCAATCCTTAGGGTGAGGATGGGGTGAGGATGGGTGAGGAAGGCATTTTCACGTTCTGAGCATTAAACGTCTCACCCTCGTAGCATGAATCTCAGCGTGCATTAACCCGCGTTCGCGCCATGGCGCGACTGCGGATGCGAGGTACTCTTACCCGCGTTCGCGTCATGACGCGAACGCGGGTAACATGCAGTCTCCGTTTGAGTCTGCGACTGCCTTCTGCCAGTCACCCTTACCCGCAATCGCGCCATGGCGCGATTGCGGATGAGTCCGCACATCCATTGCCTTGTTTGGCAAGTCCGAGCGCCCGCCCGATCTCACAGGCACCCACCGACTTGCTCGTGTGCCACAGAGGGCATGCATCTGTGGTGTACCACATCATCCATTACACCCTCCGCATGCAGCGTCCATTCCGTGTTGTGTGTCAGTGATGTGCAGTGACAGGGCAGGCGAGATCACGTCAGCCACCTGCTCAGCCACCGACGGGCGCTCACACGATCTCCTGCCCACAACCACCATCTCCCACCTCTCCTGCCTCCTGCCTCCCTCTCTTTTACATCCAGCAAGCCCACCGCACCCTGGGGTGATGATGTGCGTACCTGCACATGAAGACAGCCGACACGGAGATTGTGCGCGCGTAAGGTACGTGCACGCAAGATGACCTCTGTGAGTGCGAAACACGGTCGCCCGCAAGTTGATAACACGGCAGACGAGTATACATCAGCAGAGTGTCCTTGTTTCGAGACACACGACAAGCTCACCTCCCGATGTTCTGGATGATTCGCCATACCGACGGGTTGCTCGCGACAGGACTCGCTCGAGAGTGTGCATCAAACCACCTGCCCGGGCTGTTGCTCGTATTACTGGGTACGCCTCGATGATCATTGCGGCACCCTATCGGTGCGCCCTGTGTGTTTCTATCCGCGCAATTGCGAATAGGCACACTGTCCTTGTTTTCATCGTCTACCCGCGCTTGCGCCACGGCGCGAACACAGGTACTGTGCACTGTTCTGAGAGACTCTCAGACGTACTTGTGAATGCTCTTTACCCGCGAACGCGGGTAAGTGCACTGTTTGTGTCAAGGTTTTCTGGGACGTAAACGTAGGTGCAAGTATAATATTATTTTGTATAGTAAGCAGAGTGCCAGGCAATCAAGGAATTTAATTCAAAGGATGCCCCTGGTAGGGTACTCCGAGTATGTTATCCGCAATTGCGCCACGGCGCGATTGCGGGTAAGAGTACACGTGAGCACCAGCATCGCTTCTCGCACGTGGTGTATCGCTTCAACCAGGCGTGCAGCGCGTGCGCGCCGTGTGGACTGGTCTGTCCGCACCGCTGCCGTTTCCACTGCCCAATCCCACTGTCAATCTTGCTCGCATCACTATGGTCGGTACCTACGACCTCCAACAATTTGCGCTTGCTCAGTGCGCATTCACCATCAATCACGCTGACCTCACGGACAACACGCGGAAAGCGGCTTTTGGCCGCGTGCACAACATGTACATTTTCACGGACTTACCGCCGCAGCCCAGCGAATGGACCGCTAAGCAACTCAAGGCGCTCAACCGCCTGTTGCGTTCGTTGCTCAACAGCGCTGTCTCGTGGGACGCATTCCAGTACATCGTCCAGCACCACATCCTGGTAAGTCAAGCTTTCGTGTTGCCGCGAGATACGGCCGCACTAAACGACACGTTGACAGACCGACCCGTGGCTCATGTCGCTGAAACAGTCAAATCAATATGACCAGTTCCCCCTTGTGCTCGCGACCTGCTTCAAATGGCAGTACCGGACCGCAGAGGGCAACTTCCCGAACACGATGGAGGAATACTTCATGTGGAGGCGCATACCGTACGTCACCCTCGAAGAGGACAGCTCGCGCGAGACCAGGAGCGCGTCTCTCGCGCTGTTCTTGAAGCAGTGGTGGATCCGTAAGTCCTCATGTGCAAGTTGCGCGACTATGGACTCACGCGCGAGCTGCTCGACTGCAGGCAACGACCGTGTCAGGTCCGGTAAGCGGTTGCTTACCGCTCTCCATTGGCCAGCCGCACTGACCAGTCGCTCGATCAATCCCAGGTGGACCGCCTCTCTCACATGAGGCCAACGACTTCGACTTCAGCCGTGTGTCGGACGCAGAGCGCGCCGCGGCAAGGGAAGAACAACGAAGGCATCGCAGCCCCAGGGAGCATTCCCCGCTGCCGCCAATGCTCGACAACGTGGTACGTGGTTCCTTTTTTTATCTCAATCGCAGCCAATGCTTACTGACTTGTAAGCTGGTCGAGGCCGCGCGGTGCAAGCGGTGTGTGAATGACCGGCGAGATGAGTGTAGGGTGCCCTTCGCGAAGACGTGCTGTCACCGCTGTATGAGGAGGAAGGTCAACTGCTCGCTCACGGTAAGTCATGTTGTATTTCTGTCTTTCTCTGTGACGCGCTCACTCGCTACAGGACCAACGAGCCTCTGAGGCGGTTGACTCGCCGCGCGCGTCCCTGGCACCTGTGCTGCAGAATAATTCCGCACCCGACTCTCTACCACGTGCACGCTCGTCATCGCGTTCGCCCGCGCCTTCTCCATCGCATTCGCCCTCGCGTTCTGTCACTCGCTCGACGCCCGCATCGCCGCCCAACGTTGTATCCGACTCATCATCCCCGCTGCCGGCTGGGCGTATCGCATCTGCACAGTCGCAGTCGCCCGCTTCTTCTGCAAGCCCATCGACCGTCTCAGTGGCGCAGATGATGGACGTGGATCCTGTGTCGCCAGGAACATCAAGCAGTGTTGACGCGGGTGCTGGGCCTTCGAGCTTTGGAGCCCATCGTGTCGCGAGACGTAAGTGTTCATTCTTTGATTGAGAAACGGAACACTCATGCTGGTACAGGCAAACTCAACGAGCTCGACACCAATGCGATCATCCGCGATGTCAAGCGATCATCGGATCTCCCTATGGCCGAACGATTGAATGTCCATCAGGGGGTGATCGCGCGGCTCATCAACGAGGTCGCGAGATTGCGGGGTGCCCTTCAGGCGACGAAGAAGAAACGTGCTCGGTACGGGGGTGATGAAGATGATGATTGAGTAGGAAGGTCGGGATAGTATATCGCATCGTGCATGTATGTAAACCACATGTACTACCACTTCTTGAGCATGCCCACATATTGTTTCATTTATCTGACCACCGAACTACGCGCACTCGATCAACGATCTGAGACGTGCGAATAATTAACATGCTACCCGCACTCGCGCCGTGGCGCGAGTGCGGGTACAAATCTGCGGCAGCTCGACGGATTTTGATGGTTCCAAACGGCAGGTACGATCACGTCAATTCATTCATTTTAGCGAGCGATACTACGACCTCCCACAGTCAACAAATACATTTACAGTAGTTACGCGCAGTGTCACGAGTGAATCGATCTACCCGCGTTCGCGCCACGGCGCGAACGCGGGTAACGACAATGTGAAGGGATGCGATGGTGTTACCCGCGTTCGCGCCGTGGCGCGAGTGCGGGTAGTTGCACCGTTTTCAATACAAGTCACTTCCGCATCTTCCTGACGTCCTTCGAGAGCTTCGCGAGGCGGGACTCGAGCGTCGCGGTGCGCTGGTTGCTGTCCTCAAGGTCGCTCTCGAGCTTTGCGACCTTGCGCTCGAGAACAGCGACCCTGCGCTCCGCCG